>NW_008246063.1:3343092-3349675 GCF_000691975.1 Corvus brachyrhynchos
CTGGGGCCTGGCCCTCCTGTTTGTCTGAGGCTGGTTATCCTGTGGAAGCCTTGGATACGCCTTCATTTGGGCCTAAACTGCATGTGATTCAAGGTCCTCTGCAGCTTTCTTAGTCTGACTCCCCATCCCTGGAGTGTTCCATGATTCTGTGACTCTTTGGGGTAAATATTTGCTAAGTGATAATACAGAGCCTGGAACTCGGCTGCTTTGTTTGCTTTGTCTGAGCACGGAGAGGCTGAAAGTGTGACTGGAGTGAGGACATCAGGTCCCACGTTTGAACAGACTCTGTTTGAAATGCCTCCCCTGTAAAGGAGCCTGCAACATTGCAGCATGACTGAAAAAGACACCAGAGAAGACAGCGCAGATCCGCGTGGTAGTGGAGCTGTCAGGGCTTTGGAGATCCTTGGTGTATTTTTGTTCTGCTTGTGCTGTCAGGTTTGCAGGGAATTGCACTGTGGGACCATGAGTAGCAGTAACAGGCTCAGAACAATGGTTGTACTGGGCTTGGGATGATTTGTTATCATCCACCATGCTGGAAAGAGATGACTCAGTCTGGTTTTACTGCTGTGGAGCTGGGGAAGGGGCTTCTGTGATTCATGGACAGCAGTGGTAGATTTTAATTTGCTATTCAATTTTTTTGGTACAGATTAAAAAAAAAGCTATATTGATTTTTATACAATGACTGTAATCATAAAAATATCTGTGTTTTTTTAGTGCATCATCATTGTCATTGAATGTATCGAATTTCTGCTAGATGTTGGACATGGAATACATATCCCACCTGCCTGAAAAATGGAAACTAAAATTAACTTTGTTTTTGTAGGAAGATTTGTAGTAATATTAATATTTGGAAGAACACAGCACCAGTATTAATAGATTTCTTCAACTGTGGTGAAGTTTTAATATAATCAAAAGGAAGTTTGTTTTCACAATGTGCATAATGTAAATTGTAGAATTCATTGTTGCTAGATGTTAGGAAGGCCATGACAATAGACAGGTTCAACATGGAACATGAGAAATGGAAAATTGGATTTTCTAGATAGCCTGCTATCCAGATGATCCAACGGCAGTGTCTGTGCTAAAAACTTGTTGGATACTGAGTATAAATGAAAGTGGTAATTGTTTCATGCCTTACTTGTCATCTTTCTCCTAAGACAGGTACTGCTGTCCAGTGTAGGATGCCGAGCTATGGGAATGCCTGGTTTGTTACAGTAACAAAAGCTCTGTATTAAGACCCAGAGCTACTGGGCTTCATGTGACCAAAGGACTTCGTTACAAAAATTAAGAAATGGTCACAAGTCATCCAGTATATCAGGAAGCACCTTGCTGATGTTATATATAATACCAAAACCAAGTTTGCTTGGTTTGACTGCTCAGAAGAATTTTTAAAAAAATATTTTTCATGCTTTTTGCTGTTCAGTTAAGCGGGCTTTGTCAAATCTAATGAATTTGCTGAGGAGTTTATTTTTTAAAAAAAGATAGTGCAGTGGCTTGTTATTTAATAATTTTACTTTGTGCACAGTTTTCTACAAAACTTCCAAAAACATTGAAGTAATCCAGATGTTTTTATGTAGCTGATAGAGCAATTACGTGTTTAACTGGTGTTCTTGGCAATAACTTTTGTTGTAATCAGTGAAGGCAAGTGGTCTGTGTCTTCTAATAGTGAAGATGGTAAGGAGTGAACAAATGCAAATCCAGATTCTTTTCATGGATTTGCTCAAATTTTGCACCAGAAATGTGAATCATGCTGCAGTTCATCTTTCTCATTCAATACTAGAATTGTGATGTGCCTGATTGTGTCTAGAAATGAAGCAGATATCCAGCTTCTTATGGGAGAACTTGGTGTTTAGTCCTGGGAATGTATAGAAAGAAAAAATGTCTGAAGATGAAGTTATATTAAAACACAAAAAAATCTGTAAAGATGATGCTGGAGGGCATGAAATAGTGTCTTGGTAAAGAGGGGAATTCTGAAGGGAAGTGTTACTTTATTGCTGAGTAGCATTCCATAGATGGCATCCAGGTGTGATTTTTGAGGTGATGCAAGCAATTTTTTTTTGAAGTCTGATGAAGGGCAGGGTTTTTTTTCACATTGAAGGGACGAAATATTTGAGATTGGCGACTCAGGAAGGTTCCTGATGACTGAAAAAAGATTAGTATTTTATATAAAGCAAAGATAAGGAGGCAGATTTGGGGTTGCATAGGTTGCTCAGCCTCACTGGAGTTTCTGATGAGATGATGGCGCTTTTCCAGATATATGAAAGAGAAGAACATAGTTGAGCACAGTCAGTGTGGAGTTACCAACCTTCGCTCAAGCTTCACTGACCTGTTTGTCTTCTTGGCAGAAATCGCTGATTCTTTGATGATGCTGAGGCTGATACCATCCAATACCTCAAAAATCCAGATGGTGAAACAGAATGTGTCCTCAGCAAATTCCTGGATGAGACTTGAGTGTTGAGTAAACATTTTAAGTGGTAGAGATTGAGCGCAGAAGTATCTTGGGAAATTTGAGGCTGGGACCAATAAGAATTTCTGAAGTTCTGCAAGGAGAGAAATGCAGAGTTCCGATGAAATGGTCTTTCTAGTCACAGTGGATGCCAAGTTTAGTATGAGCCAGGAGTGCATTCTCACTGGGAATTAGGGACAGCTGTTCCTGCTTCTTTATATTATGGAGTGTTATGGAGTCCTTTGTGAAGGTAAAAAAGTTTGATCATTGTCAAGTTCTCAAACACATTTCATCTACTTCCTCCAAACATGCAGAAATCACACTGGGTTTATTGCTTAATAGTATTATATTGCCAATGGGGGATGTGAAGCACAAGTGCTTTGTTTGGTTTCACTGGTCATGAGAGATGGTTGCCAGGTCTCCATGTTATCTTAGTGTTTGGCAGTTCCATGCTTTAATTACTCTTTTTTTATTCTCTTCCAGACAACTGAGTTATTTGAAGCAGTTGTTTCTTCTCTTCCAGAAGCTTTCTCATGGAATTTTTTAGATTCCTGCCAACTGTGCCTTTTATGTGAGACTGCAAAGGAGGTTGTGACAGATTGGTTTGCAGTTTCATCAATATGCTGCTAATACTCATTTTTACGTCTCTCTTTCATGCAACACAGATGGTCAGGTTTTTCAGATGATTAGTGTGTCACTGAAATTGGGTTTTGGCTAAGAGTGTTGGCTGAAACTCATCCTAGCTGAAGCAGATGACATTGATTGACTAAGGGGAAAAGATTAAAAGGTAGGAATTTGTTTCTTCAGGAAGGTTGTGTAGCTATTTAATTGGTAAGACATAGGGTGCTTGGCTTAGGTCATTGCTTTTGCTTTTCAGATATGAAGAAGAGGCGTCCAATCATATTTCGTAATGTTCATTTTAAATGCAACTTTCTGCTTTTATTTTATGGATGAGACGTTGGCTTTAGGTGGTGGCATCAAACGTCATTTTTGTGGGTTTGTCTTTGGGTGTACTGAATTCCAGTTACCAAGAGTATCTGTGATACGGCACATACCTTCCTCTGTTTGGTGTTGTGCAAAGAACACATTATATACAGCCTTTTGCAAAGAGCATCACCTCTCACAGTGGGTTTTACTTCTGCTTGGAGTCCCAAAACAAACTTCGTTTGCATTTGTGTATCTCAGTTTCCTATTTTCTTGACTGAGAACAGATAGAATCCTGAAGATACGGTTTGTAGATTGAGTTGCTGTCATTCATCTTCTGCTTGGCATATTAGTTGCTTTCCATTTAAGAAATAATAATTTCCATCACTCACTTACCGACGAGTGTGCATGGCCGACAGCAGTTCGTATCCCCTTGTACTGAGATGTTCTGGATGATGTTGGTTTTGGGAGCATGTAAATGCCTACAAGTCTCAAGCAAATAACTGGGAGAATCCCTGTATTTGAACTGAGATTTAAAAGAGATATGAAGTTATATGAGAAACTTGGTAAGCCTAAAACATTACTTAGTCTTTGAAAACATTACTGACTTCGTAAAGGGGTATGCAATTCTGTGTATTGGAGTCACGCATCAAGAGTTCCACCTGTGTGTGCATAGAAATTATCAATTTTTAGGCAACTGTGGCTGAAATTTTTAATGTACTTAGACAAAGTGGAAATTTAATTTGCAAAACATTCCTTGACAGGCTGTGTCTGGTTTCTCTGGTGGTTTTTTTTTGTGATCTGTTTGGTATAGAACATTGACAATTATGAAGGGATCCAAGGGAACAAGTCCTGTACTTCCTGAATGCTGTGGAACAAGTTAACACCTATGAAACCCAGTCTTTGGAAAAGAGGAGGAACATGACTCTCACCTTGCAGATATGGGCCATATTTTTGCGTGCTCTGCCTAACATCACAAAGGCCTTTCTCTTCATCCTGGTCTTCTAAAGAAGATTGATGGACTACTGGGTCAGATTTCTTTCAGGTCATGAGTTAACTGAATAGGGTTCTCAAAACTTTTTTCTGAATGTCCTCTGACAGTGACACCTAAATTTTGGCATCCACATGCACTCTTCCAGGAACCTTGAGTTCCCTGCTACATTTTTTTCTAGCAGAACTTGGCACTGTGATATTGCAAGAGAAAGCCTGCAAATGATTGGTTGTCCCACTGCCCAATTCCTTTTAGTTTCAAAAATCCATCATTGGCAAGTTCTTGTTTGTCTGAAAATTTGTGGCCAGCTCAGCATTTATCTGGTCTATCTATATTTAAGAGATGATTATTGCTGCCAGACTCCTTTTAAGGACTCATCATGGTTTTTTTAGGCTGTTGGTTTTAGGATTGTTAGTGGAAGCACTGCTGATGAAAGCTGAATGCTCCATTATGAGAAAAAGGAGTAAGTTGCTTCCGAACGCTCTGACTCATGAGTACAAGAAACTAATTTTTATAGCCTTAACGAAAGGACATCCATCTTTCTTCTTGATAAAAGAGGAGCCAAAAATACTCTGGTTACTTGTAAGTGCTGGATAAGCAGATCAGTGCAAAAAGTATGTGTTTTACCGAGGTAAAAGTAACTTGACATACAACAACAGTGCTTCTTTAGACAGAGGGAAGTTTCCAAAAGATTAGAGAAAGTAGGCCTGTCCAAGATCTGTGACAAAAAACTACCCTTTCCACAGTCCAGAAATCTCATGGATTTCTTGTGTCCTGCAATGTTACCTTCCTTCAGTGGATGCTGGATGTTTTTTGTCCTCCATTAGAAGGAGGTGGAAGGTGACTTTGATTTGTTTAAATAAGACTTTGTCCACTCCAGGGTGAGTCAGTCTGTGTTGTAATGTCAACGAATCATGGAATGCGTTAAGTTAGAAGGGACCATAGTGGGTTGTCTGGTCCAATCTCCCTGCTCAAGCAGGGTCATCATAGAGCATATGGCACAGGATTGTGTCCAGTCAGTCAGTGCTGGAGTATCTCCAGTGAGGGAGACTCCACACCCTTTTTGAACAAACTGTTCAGTGCTTGGTTACTGCACAGTAAAGAAATTATTCCTCACGTTCAGGTGGAACTTCTCTGCATCAGTTTCTGCCCGTTGCCTCTTGTCCTACTGCTGGGCACCACTGAGAAGTTCTGTCCTCTGACACACTGCTGAGCGACAGTGATAAAGAACACTCTCAGATGTTTCTTCTTGAGGCTGAACAGGCACAGCTCCCAGAGCTTGTTTGTAAGAGAGATGCACCAGTCCCTTAATCATATTTTGTTGTTCTCGAGTGGACACACTTCAGGAGCTCCATGTCACTCTTGTCCTGAGGAGCCCAGAATTGGACACAGCACTCCAGATACCCCTCTCTAGGGCTGAGTAAAGGGACAGGATCACCTCCTTTGACCTGCTGGCAATGCTCTTCCTAATGCACCCCAGGATCCCATTGGCCTTCTTGGCCACAAGGGCCCTTCTGGCTCCCAAATACTGCGATGACATGTTCTGGTCCAGGATGAGCCTGTAGAAGACCCTCCCTGTGCTGTTCCCTCTGCTGCCTGCAGCTGCCTGTGGGTCACCTGTGGGAAGCAGGGGGAGGAGCAGGATGGAGGCGGCTGTGCGGGCACGGTATCCCCCATGTGCCAGCAAGCCCGGCCCTGGCCCCAAGGCACGGCAGCCAGGCTGGGCTGGGTTCCCAGCTGTGCTCGCTGTCCCTGGGGCATTGCTGTGCCGGGCCCATGCCAGCGCTGGCTCCCCTGCAGAGCAAGGCCTGGTGCCAGGCCTGCCTGTCTCTGCAGCCTCTCCCTCAGGAAAAGGCTGAGGTACTTAATGCCTTCTTTGCCTCAGTTGTCAACAGTAAGACCAGTTACCCACTTGGCATCCGGTCACTAGCGGTGGCTGCTGGGCCCAGTCATGTTAAGCATATGTACAGCTGATGTGGACAAGGATACTGAGTGTACCCTCAGTAGTAAATTTGTGACCACACCAAGGTAGGTGGGGATATTGACGTGCATTGCAGGGGGATGTGGACAGGCTGGCTGGATGGTGAGAGGCCAATGGGATGAGGTTCATGAAGAGCAAGGCCTGGGTCCTGCCCTCGTGTCCCAACAAGGCCCTGCAGTGCTCCAGGCTGGGGGCAGAGTGGCTGGGGGGGGGGGCCACCGGGCAAGGCCGGGGGGGGGGGGCG
>NW_008246063.1:3350075-3350542 GCF_000691975.1 Corvus brachyrhynchos
GAACCCTGGGTCATTCATCCAGGGTTAACACCTTTCTCCAGTTCGTCTTGTGGGTATCCAGGGAAGCATTTTCCTATTTGCCATGTGAAAGGAGTATGGGCCTTCATTTCCCTGCAATGCAGAGGCCCAAGGAGCATTTCTCAGCTCCTAAGGCAGCCTGGGGACAGGGTGGGGATGCACTCCCAGAGTGCAGCCCGGGCCTAAAGTCAGCTTCTGTGGGGTTCTACAAAGACAGCGCTGCAATCTTTCCTCAGGTGGCTCTCCCTGACCAGGCTGCCTTGCTGTTATCTTGGGGGTGATGGGCTGGGGCCAGCAGCAGGACCTACCTTTGGCAACTGGTTGCCTTGGGCACCATCCATGCATGCATCGGTGCCTCCAGTGTTTGTTTCCCTCTCCAGTGCTGTTGCCTCCAGTAGCTGCTGTTGCTCCTGGGAGCGGGGCGTCCTCAGGGGGGGCCGGCATCTTTG
>NW_008246063.1:3352952-3354856 GCF_000691975.1 Corvus brachyrhynchos
CCCCCTGCTGCCTTTTGAAGAGCAGGGGCTGCCCCTCGCGGGGCTGCCCGTGGGCATTCGCCTGCTGCTGCTTCGACATTGTGGGAGTGCTCGGATGAACACTGGCCACAATCACCCAGGGGAGTTGCTGCCTCCAGAGAAGCTGCTGCCTCCTCAGAGAGCTGCTCTCCTGGGAGTGACCACATCAGGGATGCTTCGACATTGTGGGAGTGCTCTGATGAACACTGGCCACAATCACCCAGGGGAGTTGCTGCCTCCAGAGAAGCTGCTGCCTCCTCAGAGAGCTGCTCTCCTGGGAGTGACCACATCAGGGATTTGGAGCGCCCAGGGACATGACACAGACCCACGTCACAATGGCCTCTGGGCACGGTGCCACCGCGGGTCACAAAGGCCTGGTGGGCACACTGGCGCTGTCCTTGCTTTTGTCCTGCTCATGGTACAGTGTAAGCCCCCAGAGAGGCCTGGTAGTACCCTCTTAGGGTGGATCTCTGTTTCCCCTCCTGCCATTGTCTTTGATGCTCCTCGGTGGGTGTTCAGA
Organism: Corvus brachyrhynchos; assembly: GCF_000691975.1. Taxonomy (NCBI): domain Eukaryota; kingdom Metazoa; phylum Chordata; class Aves; order Passeriformes; family Corvidae; genus Corvus; species Corvus brachyrhynchos. The sequence continues at coordinate 3,353,491 of NW_008246063.1, forward strand.
GGAGCTGTTTCTCAAGAGACTCCTGGCAGTGATCAGAATGTTCTGTAAAGGATATTTTCTGACGTAATTACCAAGAAGGAATATTGCAGGGAAGTTGCGGAGTTGAGTTTTTCCTTGACTGTCCTTACACTTTCGTGTTTTGGTATACCTTTAGCAGTACGTCTTTTTATACATTTTTGGGAACAGAACAGTAGCAATGCTTTTTTCAGGAAATGCTTGAGGGAGAAATGCCATGCTTGTCAAAGAACGAGGAATGTACGGAATAAAGGTTAATTACTTTGTGATTCAGAAAATAACTGAAAGCACAGATGAATGCACCATGAAGACTAACTTCAAAGTAGGATCAGAGTTTACCTGAAATGCTGAAAGAAACAGTGAAAGTGCAGTTTTCCAGACTCAGAAGCAACGAGACAGAAGGGCTGTGGTTAATGTTCTGTATTTGAAAGGCTGTGCTATCTTTTTTACAAAGATATCTTTTGTGTTATATTTCAGAACTTCTTGCTTAGTAGTTTTTAGACAAATACCAGTTACTTCTTTATTTATTTATTAACTGCATTATTAGACTGGAATGTTTTAAAAATTGTGTCAGTATTTTTGCACTAAGAGGTTTTGGTAATAAATTCCTATGTAAGAAAAGACTGTGTCCCATCTGTATAGAAGCATTTATATCTGCAGACTACTTTGAGTGCTAGATCACTACCCGTTAAAAAAATAAAATAATACTACGTTTTTAATATTTGATGAGAAAAATGTGCATGCTAGTTCTGGTGGTTGTATTAGTCATTCATCTGCTGAAAAGTTGTAGGAATGGTATTTAATTTTACCAGTAACACTAGAGTTTTCTTTTAAAATTTTAGATTAATGAGACGCTTTTTGGTACTTGGTGTTTCCTTGATCTTATGAATGGTTGACATAGTAATATATTCAAAGTTTAGAACTTGAAAAATTGCACATTTCATCACAGACAGAAGATGTGTGATGTAACACAGTGTTACTAAAAAATTATACCTTATATTTTTCATCATACTTTACTCTGTCATCTTTCTTCTCATTGAGAGGTGAGGTTGTGTGGTCTGTAGCTGCCAGACACATTGATGTCCTTTTTGTAGCTGAGATCTAAGTCAGTAAAACCTAAATTATTTTAAAATTCCTAGTTAACCAAGAGTGAATGTTATGTTTTTTTATGTTATTGTCTTATGCCATTAAGATAAGTTAGCTTCAGCTAATAATACTGCTTTATGATAAGCTTTTTTAGCATAACATTTTTTAGAAAGCTTCCTATTTGACCTAATGGGAAAGCAGATTTCCTGGAGAAAGTAGGATTTCAGTTAGTTTGTTATCAGTTTCAATACGGAGTTCTTAAACA
>NW_008246063.1:3354870-3368735 GCF_000691975.1 Corvus brachyrhynchos
GAAGAGATTCTAAAGAGATCACAGAAAGTAGAGTTGGGAGGGACTTGGATAGAACATCCAGTCTCCATCTTGCTCCCCCAAAGGTTGCAGAGCAGCGATGCCTTGGCCCTTCTGGAAGAAGATCTGCTGACAGAAGTTCAGAAGTTCCAGAGTCTGCCTTTAATCATCTCTAGCCCTTGCTATCACAGAAACTGTAGAAGGCTTTTCCTCTTTTCTCTGCGAGTTCTTTCTCTTCAGGCTTTTCCTGTCCCCAGTGGAAACTGTTCCTGTCCTTTGCGCATTGAGCTTTTGATGACTTAATAGCTGTTATTTGATGTTTTATGTCGAGACTCTCTGAGTTTTACAAGTTAGGATAAAGGACTAAATAGGAAATAACTATAAATTTTAATCCAAATCTGCATCACCAGTTCATTTGTTGGTTTTGGGAGAGACGTGTAATACTGTCATTTCAGGGAAATCTTGACTGAAGATGAAGCTCTGCTACGTCTGGCTGAGCACAGCTAAATTAATTTCCTGGGGTTGGAGCGAGTTTCAGTTCTAGTCACTAAGCTTTTTCAGATGGAAGACAAAACTGAATTTTAAAAAACAATGCTAAAGTAACTAAAAACTATGGTCCATGTAAGAACTAGACTCAGACAACTTTCATGGATTAAAAAACTTTAAACCAGCTTCTGGTATTCTCTACCTTTATGGTTGGCTTGGCAGATTTCTTGTATCAGAATGACTTTGATTATAAATTGAGTTAATACCTTAAAATTTTGTGCTTTTTTGCCATCAGCTGTCAGGTGTAATGAACTAGTTCATTAGACCAGAACTGATTCTAGGAACAGTAAAATTTTAAAAATTTCTGCATTTGTGGTATTTCTTTTAAAAAGGATTTTAAGAGGTACAGTATGAAAAAAGGTCAGTGAGCACTATGAGCATACAACTGGAGAAAGTATGGGAATTCTTTGTTCATCTGTAGTACAGAGTTTAGACTGCCTTTACTTTCTTGGGTGTCATGCAGTTATAATTTATGGCTTTATTCAACAGGGCATTTATTTTTTTCTTTAGGCTGTTACAGACTGAGGTACCATATGGCAGATGGGTCCCCAAGCAATAAAATAATTGAGAAAATAAATGTATGTTATAGTATTGGAGCTTGAGAAAAAAAACATCATTTTTTTTCTCCCCTTACATTTTTAATACTTTTTTTCACTAAACTGCAAACGGTAAGAAATCTGTGGAAGACTGAATTAAGAAGTATGACAAATTAATGACAGTTGCTGTTAATTACCTGGCGGAGCAGTCCGGAATGCTGACACAGCACAGACAGTAGACATGTGTGAACCAAGACAACCAGTAAGTTTATTGATCATGGAAACTCAGTTCAGCACAGAGTCCCTTAAATAAATAGTTTGGCCTTTAGTATATGGATTATATTCGTAACTTCCCTTTCATTCAGTGTTTTTGGGGGTTTTTTTAAACATCTATGATCAGTTTCAGCTGCATTAACTAATTACAATTTCTAAAACATCACAACTAAACAGGGATATGAAATTGAACAATACATTCTCCCATTTTCTTTATTTTTCCTTATGAAGATCCTAGATATTGTTGAAATGAAATGTTAAATTATATACAGCAGCTTCTTGCAGAGATGAAATGGTTAAAGGAATGTATTGGTTGCCTATATATATGTATTTTGTTTTTTCAACTATGGATACTTTGAACATAGCTAAGTTAGCAGTGTATACCTGAAGTGTGGGAAGATGCAGGATTTACTTTATTTATACATGGTATATATGTTTATGAAGTTTATTTTTACTGCTTGTGAAAGATTTAAGTGCACTGAGCACTAGTTCTGTTATCTTTTGTAGAAATTAGCCTATTGATGGAGACATTTTAATTCAAAGAAGACTGATTTTTCTTTTTAATTTGAAGTAGCAGAGTGATCTGCATGGAGATGATTATTCAGTTTGCCAGAGCAGGTATTTTATTAAGTTTTAACCTTGCACAGAATATATTAAGTGATTTACTACACATGAAACCATTTCTTTCTACTTATTATTTGCTATAAATATTTTAGAAGACACTATAACTGATACACTCTGAACCAAAATTGCCTAAGTCAGTAATTTGAAAGTTGCAAAGGTTTTTATAGTAACGGTGGAAAATTTTATTGAGGATGAAATATTGCATAAAATATTTTTAAGTGTGAAAACTCTTGATGGATTTGATGTATAAAGTAAAATCTTGGGGTTTTTTTTGTGATGGTTTTGTCTTTTCAATGTTTTCTTGAAGGGAGAAAAGATTCATTACAATGCATCTTTTAGTGATGTTCAACTTCTCTGGGTGTAACCAGTGAGATCAGAGTTTTCAGGCTAAGCTGTATGTTTTAGTGTAATGTTTCTAGGTGTTAATCCTTTCACATGTTGTTAAACGTTTTTCAATTAATCTGGGTTTATATGAAGGCTGATGGTGTCCTGTAGAGTCTTAAGGATTATCTGAAGTTACTGTTCCAAATTTCAGCAGTCATCTATTTGCTTGTCAGTTCCAGATTTTCCTGTACATAATTACACAAAATAACCTGGAAAAACAGGTAACTTTTTCCTGTGTAGCTACATGTTTGCATTATGTGCACAGTAATATTAATGTATCTTTCATCTGATTTCCAGATGTAGAATGGTGAGAGCTTGTTGGTTTTAAGAACTTATTTAGGTAGGTTTAGTGGACTCAGCTATAACATTGTGCTCAGTTGACATTTCTGATTAGATTTTTTTTTCCTGGTTGCTGAAATAATCAGGCACATAGTTACTACCATAAAGGAGCAAAAAGTGCTTAAATTACCTGCACAAATAACAAATAAAAACTCTCTAGAGATTCTAGCTATGCTATGGAAAAAATTTCGATTAAGCAGGCTTTGAATAGGAAACACTTAAATGCGTATTTGTAATGTACATTTTTGTGCATCATGAAATGCTCAAGGCTGGAGCCTATTTTTTTAATCTGTCTAGGCCATGTATTTGGAATCACAGAATCACAGAGTGGTTTGGGCTGGAAGGGACTTTCAAGATCATCCAGTTCCAACTCCCTGCCCTGGGCAGGGACACCTTCCACTATCCCAGGTTGGTCAGGGCCCCATCCAGCCTGGCCTGGAACACCTCCAGGGATGGGGAATCCCTAGATATGCTTGCTGCTGTTTTTCTGTGTTGGACTTTATACTTCTTGAATTATGTTGACTTGGGATGGAGCATTCAACTGATACTCTGCAAAAAGTCTGTTTCTTTGGTTATCCAGATATGGATTTATCACAGGAACTTTGAGTTCTTTTATTTATCTATTATTTGTCTGTTCTGGCTCAGTGGCTTACACTGCTCTCCTTTTCTGTACTGTGTTAGTTGTCTCAGGGCCGCAACTTTGAAGGAACTTCCTATCAATGGGTGTACTTATGGCCTTTTAATTTATTTTTCTCTCAATTGTGTTGTCCCTTTGACAGTTTGTGTTAGTAGTTTTTTTGAGAGAGGACTAACTGGGAGTTATACAGATGTTCAATTATATTTCAGTCACTACAGTTACTGGAAACAGTGTTTATTGGCTATGAGCTTGTTCAGCAAAACCATTAAAACCCCCAATTTACAGATCCTGTTTTTGTCTCAATATTGCATTATGTCTCTTAATCCTTTAAGATGCACATTGACTTTGCCATATATAATAATATGATATCTCTCCAGAGAATGGGAGACAGGTGTAGTACTTCAAAACCAATATTCTGGGAAATTCATTGAGCCTGCTTTCTTTTCTGCTGAGATACTTAGTTTTTTTGAGACTGCATGTTAACATCCTGCAAGATTGCACAGGACTGCCTGGCTTTGGCCTGTGTAATACTGCACTGGGCTGTGATTTCTGTAGTGTCAGTGCCACATCCCAATTCAGCCAACTTAAATGGGTTTGGGACTCACTTTACTCCAAGATTTTAGGGTTTTGTAGATGTGAAAGGTCAAGCAAACACCAGGTCTGAAGTACAGGCTTGGTTGTGGAAAATTTCACCAAGCTGTTGCTTTGAAGACAAGTGCTTTTTAAACAAAATGACAGCATCAGAACATTAATTTGATGAGCAATGTAATTAGATACATTTTCACTAGCCTGCTTAATTATTAGTCAGTATTAACTGATTATTGCATTAATAATACTCCAGGTATTGTTTTCATTGCCTGAATTTTAAATACCCTTGCCTTGAAGGGCTAAGGGAAAGTGGTGAGAAAGACCTTATGAATGTGCGTCTCAGCAGAGGAGAATAGGGCTCTTCAGTCCTCTAAGTTCACTGACAAACACAAAGCTATTTTTACAAAGTCCAAAGTTCTGTGAGGCCGAATGTCTGATTTTGAAGTCACTTTCTTAATATCAAGGTGAGCACCTCAAACACAGCCATTCTGTTTTCCTGTAAAAAACCTGTCAGATTTTGCAGCTGTAATGAACAAGTATAAAGTAAGGAATGCTTCTCCATTGCGTCTTGGTAGATGAAGGTTTGAAAGTTAAAGTTTTGAATAAAAACTTTAGAAATGGCTTTATTTTAGAAAACGAGACACCCTATTTGAAGGTCACTAAAACAGCTTGTAGTAGGTCCATCAGGTGAGAGAGCAATAAACTTCCTGATCCATCAGGTGAACTTGGCCTGGATACCAAGGAGTAGGCAATGAACTTCAAGGGAGCAGAGGTGAAGTTCTCCATGGATGTATGTGCTTGTTGCTGTGAAGTGGACGTGAAGTTGTCACTCTCAAAGCCCTCTATAAGCAAGTGCTCAACCTGCAAAATCTACAAAGTGTTGGAGTTTTTGCTGTCTTGGCTGCCCTGGCTGCTCCTGCGAGGCTGCTCTTGCCCCATCCCGCTGGTGCTGCTGCTGTGGCTCTGCTCCCTGGCTGGGCAGCTCTGGGAGGGACCCCAGGGAAAGCCCCATGGCACCCATGGAGATCTCCCCGATGGCACTCTGGGGGCCAGCACTGGAGCAGTAGTGGGGGTAACCCCTTTCCTGTGCTCCTCATCATTCTTGGCATTTTCCTACTTACCTATTTTCTGTCTTTCTTTACTCCTTTATTAAAAAAAAAAAAAAAAAAAAAAAGTTGAATTATCGCTTTGGATCCTAAGATTTAACCTTGTTTTTGTTTTAATCTCACTTTTGGGAGAGAGCTAATTCATGTCCGCAATTGTGGATTAAAGCAAAACTTCCCTTTCCTCACCTTAAGCATATTGGAACATCTTCCTGGCCATGAAGAGGGGATTCCCTAAAAACAGAGTGTTGGTTCCAAAATGTTAATTGAATATTGTTACGATTCATCACATTTTTTGTAATAAGAAGTAATTAACATAAGGTAATTCTCTTGAGGTAAGGGGTGAAATATGGAAATTAATTAAAGTAAGGTACCCCTCGGAGACCACCCCTTTGTGATTGACTCAAGGTTGTCGCATTTTGCTTACGTGAGGGAATCACACAGCAATTCTATTTAACGTATTTCTCGGACGAAATAAAGCACAAGCGAGACAAATATTACACCTGAGAACTGTTTACTGATAAGCAAGGGTATGGTCCTGACTGGAGAGGGATAGAAAAGTTACACAGAGAGGGGAAAAGAGAGAAAGAGACGACAGGGACAGAACGTTACCACCACAAGGCCGGGGGGCAGCGTCGGGCTCCCTGCCGTGAGAGCGCGGCCTCCATGGCCGGCACGGGCCGGGCGGCTGCCGGGAAAGGGCGGGAAGAGCAGCGATGCAGGGTCGAGGCGCGGCGACGCGCTGTTGCCGCAGCGTGCAGGAGAAGCGGCCAAGGCAGGGTGCAGACAGGGAGAACAGGCAGGGACGGAGCAGGACCGCAGGGACAAAAGACGAACGGGGGAGGGGGGCAGCCGAATGAGCTGAACGTCCAGGAGAGCTTCCACCCCCTCCAAAAACCGAAACGGTGGAACCCGTTATGGTGGAGTTAACATCTTTTTATGTGCTACAGCTCTTCACATGGTCTGCTCCTTTGCGGACGACTATTGGCCAGTCAGGGGAGTTTTTCCCGGGCAGCAGGGTTTCCCTGCCTGCAGCGGAGTTGCTTGCAGCCCAGTGGTGGAAATTTTCTGCCCTGATCGGCTGCCAGGCGAAGTCTCCCCAGGGACAGAGCTTCCCGTCATTTTCTGAAGGGGCTGTCAGCTTAGAGACTGTAATGTCAGCTTGTTCTGCCCCATCACGTGTCTCAGCTGCCTCCTGCACGCGTACAGCCCCTGCAGTAATTAAAATCTGGACAATGTTGAGGCATAAATAGAAATTAAATTGGTTTTTCACAAAGGTGCCCCTGAAGGTGAGGTGTAATAAGAAATGTCTTTCCCGTCATTTTCTGAAGGGGCTGTCAGCTTAGAGACTGTAATGTCAGCTTGTTCTGCCCCATCACGTGTCTCAGCTGCCTCCTGCACGCGTACAGCCCCTGCAGTAATTAAAATCTGGACAATGTTGAGGCATAAATAGAAATTAAATTGGTTTTTCACAAAGGTGCCCCTGAAGGTGAGGTGTAATAAGAAATGTCTAAAACAAGATACCACGTGGGGTGTTCGGAGGGGGACATTGTAATTAACTTATGTAAGGTGCCCCTTGAGAAGAGCACTCCTGTGTTCGTTGCAATACAGAAGATAATCCCCAAAGTCTCACTGATCTATTGAATGAGTTTGGTGCTAAACCATCCCCTCCAGGCTTGGAGTGGGTGCAAGAAAATCAGTGTAATTTCCAAGTGGTTGTTGGTCAAATCTCTGTGGGCAGGGGTGAGTCAAAAAAAGAGGGAACAGTAAGTTCTACTGTCCCTGCTGCAGCCCTCTTTAGCTAGAACCAGAGAGCAGGGATATGGTGGGAAACCCTTTCCTTTGTCCTCAGTAGGTGAGACAGGGAATAGAGGGTGTCTTTTCATGAGAAGGATTACCAAAAATTCTTCAGGAGGCTTGTTAATAACCTGTTGTCTTGGTTCCCAAAAGTTCCTATAACCGATTTAGTAGACACTGGAGCTCAAACGCCTGCCCTCAAAGTTGAAGATGCTTCTTTGTGTGGAATTATTCCGTCAAATGAAGCAACATCGTAACATAGAGGTGACTGATTAAATGGGAAAACTGCTTGGAACCATAAATGAGAAGTCTTTGGTTTGGACTGTGGCTCACTGTTCTGATATTGAGTTTGTTGGAAAAGGTAGTTATAATACGTTGGTTATGTTCATATGGTTATTTACCCTGTGCATGTGCTCAGCAGGGCAGACTGCTAGCGGTGAGATTCATTGGAACCTCACCTGGGAACTGATCAAAGGGTTCATGAAAGTACGGAATCATAGTGACCAAGGTGTATGTGTTGCATTACCTGAATCTACTGAACAAAATTTGTGAATTTATCCTTTACTTTTACTATGACCAATGTAAGCTCTCTATTGTTTTTAGTTACATGTTGGGCTGATGAAAAGAAGGGAGTTTCAGTAGATTGGGAAGTCACTGCCATGGTGTGTGGAGCTTCCTGAACCAATGGACTTCCCCCTAATGCACTCTGTAATTTGCCTTTATAGCAGAAGTCCTGTAACTTGACACGCCCAAAGGCAGACATGACAATTTTGTCATGCATCAAGCTCCCTCATCCTACCATTGACAGTAGTGAAGGTGAACTGGGACCCAGAATACAACCTTTGAGGAATATAGTGGTACTGAGCCATGTTATTTTTTTCAGTGGGATCCGCTTTTTGATCCACTGTATGCACCAGATCAATATGAACTCAATTATGCTACAGTATTCAGTCCCCGTGAGTGTGTACAACTGCCTGGTGTAACAAACGTAATGCCAATTGACAGAAGTAATTTAACATGGGCATGGTCTGGAGAAACATTATTTGTAGAAGTTAAATTTGCACAGCCTAAATTTGTAGTATCCCAACCAAAGAATGGCCCTTTATTTAATTGGTGAAAGCTTATAACATGTAAAGAAGGGCCAGGAGATCCCCCAAGAAACATAGTTTTTATCTGGAGTCCAACCATTGCTAAGGGAGATGTGTACTTGTTGGGGACACCCCTCAAGAGGGTGGAAGAGTCAAGATGGCCACTGTAATACTACCAGCTCCTGCTGTGCTAGCTGATGTGGGATCCCCATTACCCATCTCCCAGTCCAAGGTGTCCCCTTAGATACTAAGCCAAAAGTCACCATTCTTGATTTTAAAGACAAAACTGATTGTAAAAAAACGGAGTATTTAGCTCCCCTAGGAATGGCCTAGGGCTGCTCCAATGGGCAGTTTTATTCACACCTGTCCCTGGAACGGCATGCTATATGAAGGTGTGGAGTCATAATCCCTTCCCTTTTCCCCAAGCACATCTTCAGTTTTACTGTAATGTCCCAAAAATGCCAACACTGCAGTGTCCCCTTCTCTGCTGCAATGCGAAGACTGGAATGGCAAATCAGTGGGATTGAAGTTCCGAATTATTTTACCACTGGACAAACAACATCACTGATACTCGAAAACATCCTTAGCTCTTGTGTTACTTTAAAAAGGCATCAGTTTGTATTGGAAAGTATCACTTGGCAATTGCATTTATTAATTGTCACAAAATGCATTTGGGGAACTTGACACACAGGTCCAGTAGGCTTCCAAAATGAGTTTACAGAATAGGTTAGCCCTAGACGTTATTATTGGAAGAACAAGGAGTACACGGATTGTTGAATTTATTGGAAACTTGTGGCAGTGACCGCTGCTGTCCACTGCCCAGGCTAGCTCCAGCGGTGTGCAGCAGGAGTGGGGAGCAGCCAGAGGCACGGAGCTTTAACACTGCTCCTCTGAAGCCTCTGCTCTGCCCGGGGAACTAAGGCTCCAGGCACTGGGGCAGCCAGCAGCCCCCCAGGAAGGGAAAGATAACAAGTAGCAGGGAGGCTTGCCAGGAGAGGCAATCCACATTTATCGAAGGAGATCCATGGTGAACAAGCAACAATTGCAGTGCTGCTACACCTTATAAAGGAGGGTTGAACAAGGGGAGTAACCCAACTAGGGACCAATAGGCGGATCAGGAGGGAGGGACGCTGGATGGAAGGACTCAGATCTGGTCCAATGGTCTTGGTGGCTGGAGGGAGAGGGGTCACATGCCCCAATGGGGGCTTCGAGGTTTAGGGGATTTCCAAGAGGGGAGGTATCCGAGGGGGCAGGGTCTCGGGGGATTGATGGGGACCAAATAAGGGTTATTAGGGAGGGCTCGGGTGACAGACACAGAACAGTCCAGAACTCCGGGAGGGGTTCGGGTGATTGATAGGGAAGGTGCCAAAACAAGGGGAGGGGATAACCATTTTTGGGAGCACCGGGGCAGCGGCTTGGATCTGGGACAAACAACTGGGAATAGAATTGGGGAAGGTAGGGATGAACCATTAGGATACAAAGAACATACAAAATACAATAAAAACATTGCATCACCACAGAAACTGAGTGTTGCATTACCATCCGTAATGCCTCATCCTCCATTGAGGAGGCATGAGCTAAGATGAAAGAAATAAGTGGTTTAGCTGGATAATTATTTCAGTTCATGCAACCATGAGACTGGTTTAGTGGATTAGAACCTGGATCATGGGTTACTACCCTCCTAAAGTCTTCAAGGCTTACGGGACGGGGGAAATGGTTAGCACAAGTTGAACTTGGAAATGTAATGAGATTTGTATTTATATTTGTTGTCAACATAATCACATGCTTGCTCATCTTGCTTCCCCCTCTGTTCACTATATTCGTATTACCAGCATGGGAGAAGACCATGTTCCTCAGGAAATGTAGAACCATGGGGCGGAATGTAGTAAATGAGTAAAAAGTACGGAGTGCTTCTCCACTGCCTCTTTGAATATGAAGGTTTGAAAGTTAAAACTCTGAACTAACTCTGACAAAAACTTTAGAAACTGCTTTATTTTAAAAAATGAGGCACCTGTTTAAAGGTCATTAAAGAGACTGTAGTTTATGTATCAGGCAAGCAAGCAGTAAACTTCTGATCCATCAGAGAAACTTTGCCTGGACAGCAGCGAGCAGCAAATGAACTTCAAGGGAGCAGAGGTGAAGTTCTCCATGGATATGCTGTTGCTGTTGTAAACGAGGCTGAGACTTTTGAAAGGAAAAGTCAACTCGTTTATTTATTAACTGCTGAGAGCGGGAACCCAGGATAAGCCCAGGCTCTCCGCGACAAGCCAGAATGAAGCAATACACCAACAAGACAGTGAGACCCACTGGAGGTGCTGCAAAATCTACAAAGTGTTGGAGTCTTTGCTGTCTTGGCTGCCCTGGTTGCTCCTGTGAGGCTGCTTGTGCCCCACCCCACTGGTGCTGCTCCCTGGCTGGGCAGCTCTGGGAGGGACCCCGGGGAAAGCCCCATGGCACCCATGGAGATCTCCCCTTGGCACTCTGTGAGCCAGTGCTGGAGCCATGGTGGGGGTAACCCCTTTCCTGTGCTTCTGGAACAATTGGCTAGATGGGCAGAGTCCAAGAAGATGAAGTTTAAGAAGTCCAAGTGCCAAGTCCTGCATTTTGGCCACAATAACCCCCTGCAACGTTACAGGCTGGGGACAGTGTGGCTGGACAGTGCCCAGAAAGGGACCTGGGGGTGCTGGTCAACAGCCAACTGAATATGACCCAGCAGTGTGCCCTGGAGGCCAAGAAGGCCAATGGCATCCTGGCCTGTATCAGAAATAGTGTGGTCAGCAGGACCAGAGAAGTCATTCTTCCCCTGTACTTGGCACTGGTGAGGCCACACCTCAAGTACTGTGTCCAGTTCTGGGCCCCTCGGTTCAGGAAGGACGTTGAGATGCTTGAACATGTCCAGAGGAGGGCAACAAGGCTGGTGAAGGACTTGGAACACAAGCCCTATGAGGAACGATTGAGGGAGCTGGGGTTGTTTAGCCTGGAGAAAAGAAGATTCAGCAGTGACCTTATCACTCTCTACAACTACCTGAAAGGTGGTTGTAGTCAGGTGGGGGTTGGTCTCTTTCTCCAGGCTCCAACTGACAGAACAAGAGGACACAGTCTTAAGCTGCACCAAGGGAAATTTAGGTTGGATGTTTTTTACTGAGTGATAAAGTTCTGGAATCGTCTGCCCAGGGAGGGGGGGGAGTGACCATCCCTGGGTGTGTTTAAAAAAAGATTGGACGTGGCATTCAGTGCCATGGTTTAGTTGAGGTGGTGTTAGGGCATGGATTGGACTTGGTGATCTTGAAGGTCTCTTCCAGCCTGGTGATTCTGTGTGTGATTCTGTCTGATTCTCCTCATCATTCTTGGCATTTTCCTACCTTCCTATTTTCGGTCTTTCTTTCCTCCTTTATGAAGAAAAAGAAAGATTGAATTATTGCTTGGGGTCCCAACATTTAACATCATTTGTATTTAATCTTGCTTTGGGGCATGTTTAGAAGCTAATTCCTTTCTGCAATTGCGAATCGAGGCAAAACTTGCCTCTCCTCACTTTTAAGTGGATTGGAACAAAGGACTGTGAGAAAGTGCTGGGAAATTCATCCTTCCTAAGCAGTGCATAGGTGTGTTTTATGAGTCTCGGATGAATGACTTGCATTCACTATGGGTAAAGTACTAATGTGCCTTTTAAAAATGTCTATAATAAAAATATAAAATGCCTTCATGAGGAGATACCATATTGCAGAGCAAATGACTTCACTGTCATGCTGCAAATGTCCAAATTTTTTAGAAGTGTTAAGGGTGAGCTAACAAATATATTCAACACGTGCTTGCAGTGTTTAGCTCCTTGTTTTACAAGGCAGTTTTGTATCTCAGGATTAAAATGGGTTGTGCATTTATTTACATGTTATGGAAGTGTTCAACAGAATAAGGTGTTATGGAAAATATTGTTATCTAAAGGAAAAAGTGGAGCTCATGTTTAAAGAACAGTGAATTTACCATGAAAGGTTAAAAAGTAGGGTAATTTTAGCGGAGTCATTGAAAGGCTGGCTTTTATGTCTGTGATACCAAATGGAAGTGGTAGAATGTAAGTTTGAGGTGCATCAAAAACCAGACTGATAATCTCTTCCCTTCTAAAGGAAAACAGCCTTTTGGATTACTACATTAGGTGCTATTATTACAAAAGATAAGCATTATACACACTTAGTGCTACAGAAAATACAAAATATTTATAAATCTACTCCGGGATAAGTGTATAAACTCCTCAGAGAGGGCTTCAGAAGCTTTTTCGGCAAGATGATTGTGGTTTGCTAGATGGGTGTAGTTAGATGTCAAGTAGTCAAGTGCTGTTTCAGTGGTTATATCTATTTTTCAGAGGAGTGATAGCTTATTTTAGCAGGATATTTTACATCACCAATGGCAATGCAAGATGTGACTTGAAAGTAATCTCAAGTAAATAAATCTAGAAAGAAAATATTGTCTTATTTTCCTGGTGTACTTTACACCATAAAAGAAATACTTTTATACTTTTTTTTTTTTATCAGATATAGTCTATTGAGTGGCTGCTATCTTAAAAAACTGTGGTGTAAGCGCTAAACTTCCCTGTCATATTTTAGAAAGAGGGTTTAGTTATTTTCTTCTTGTCTATTTCTTTTCTTATTCCAAAGTCTTTGTTTTTCCCCATTTTTTAAACAATCAAAACACCCTTGTTCCATTCCAATGCTTGATGCATGGAGTTGTTTTAAACATATAAAGTTCCAAAATAAAAACTTATAAATGCTATAAAAGACCCACTTTCTATTCTGACCCTTTCAAGCTTTTCTAATGAGTAAAATTAATTGTACCTTTGATATTGTAGAATTAACTCTTCTAACAGAACAAACAAGTTTGCTGTATTTTTTTAAATCTTCCTAGTAAGTTCTAAGCAATATGTTGCTTTGACTTTATCCATTTTCAAGGCTATTTTAGGTAATGTTTTCATTCTTGCACGCTGTCAGTCATTATTTTGTACGATTTTTTTTTTTTAAACTCCTGGTCTTGTTCACCTCTTTTCCTCTGATCTAGTGTTTCCTGTGTGCTTGTAGTAATCCTTGTAAGGAACATTGAAGAATTATCCTTACTCAACTCTCTGGTGTTTGCAAATCTAGATTATGCACATAAAACAGGGCTTTCTTTGGTCAAATTATAGAAAACAACTCCACTTAACAAGGAAGTAGCTTTTATTAGTAAATAAAGGGCCCACTGTGTAAAACTTAATTTTATGGGTTAATGAATGCAGTCCACATGTGCCTATGACTTAACCAAAGATCCCATATACTTTTCAGCATAGTTTTCAAAAATGCTGCTTAATTCTCAGTTGCATTTTATATCCTACACAAATTGCCTTGCTGACATTTAAAACTGTCTACCCATACACTGCTGCTTATCTCAGTGACCTTCTAGTTCCTCATGTTCTGGTGTGAGAGCTAAGGTGTTGTCATTTGTTTTGGTGACTCTTAGACATTTGATATCACAGGAGTAGTTAGTTGGAATGTAATTGTCCAAATAAAATTTATCCAAACATGAAGGTTTAATGCTTCTCCGCATGTGAAAACGATTGGGTTTTATGTCTCATCAGAAATAGAATTCTTTCAGCAATGTATTTAAATACTAGGGTATAAAGTCAGTGCCTTGTCCCAAAGTAAGAGTGCTGCCTTCTGAAAGATGAAAGATTTCCTTTCTTTAGACTGACTTTTAAACTATATATTACCTTTTTCCACAACTCAAATGCAATTCTGAAATCTTTCTGTAACTTGATCTCTTTACATTTTGTTTTCTACTTAAAAAAATATAAAATATGAATAGTTCCTGTAGGAGCTTGGGTGGGTTGGACGGTCGGGACGGACGGAGACGAGAGATCTCTGAAGTCAGATCTTGGAACATGTGGTTTATTGCAGAGGGTGTGGGTACAGGGGCACTGCTTAGAGCTGCCAGC
>NW_008246063.1:3368796-3387979 GCF_000691975.1 Corvus brachyrhynchos
AAGGGTGGAGTAAGCGAAGAGGAGGTAAGTAAGAGAGTAAGCGGGTAAGGGAGTAAGTAGAGTGGAACGATGAAGTCCTGGTTACAGTACAATAAATAATCTTCTGTACTGAATATTCTAATTTTCATTAACCAATCTAATACAAGATACAAATCCTATAGCATTTACATAGAGCCTATAAGAGTTCTTATATTACCATAGAGTGTTACATCTTAACTCCTAAAAACTACTCTTTGGACCCCTTCTGCTGAGCTAGTAGGGTCTGCTCTGACCCTTGGACCTGCCTGCAAGCAGAGGGTATTGTTCAATCAAGAGGGGATTACCTTCAGTCGGCCATACCATTGTTTTCCAGTTGTTCAGTAACTAAGACTTGGTATCTTAAAGGTGGCCTTCATTTCAATGTCGCTTATAGTTTTCATATTCCCAAAATCTTTTGTCAGGCAATCATATTTATAAGGTTTTCCTGTTTCATCTTCCCCAACAGTTCCTTTGGTTTTCGGAACTGGTAAGGGTGCAGTACAATGTAAGTGACATTTATTATGGTTCATCACCTATATTTAACTGAGATTTGGTGATGTTTCTGACAAGCTGCTTGCATTTAGACCAAGTCAGCAGTTCTCCATGATGACATGTGGGCTGGAACAGGAGAACTAATCATCTGAAAAGGACAGAAAATAAAGGATTCAATGGCAATATGTTAGGAAAGACAATTTAAAGTAAATATTGAGAGCAATTATTATTGTTAATTTTAATCTGTCAGTTTGACATCTGTGAAGTGCTGAATGCTTCATTTTTTTGGGTTACACAAATACAATGACTGGAATGAGCCATAGTGTTGAAGACCCAGAAGGATTTAGTTCTTCACAGTCTTCACAAGTACAAGAATATATTGTTAAGTTTCTTCATGCTGTATTTTATTTATTAGCCTTTTTGAGTTCCTGTTATGATCCTGAATCAGATCTGTGTTTTTCTCATTCCAGTGCACACTTTATTATTAGTAAGTACGCTAGACTCAAGAATTGTTTAAAATTTTGACATCAAATGAATTCATAAATACGAAGAAATCAGGAGAGAAGTGAGTTTATGTTAGAATGCTGTTGAGTGACTGAATGCAGTATTTTTCTGAGGCCATTTTAAGAGAGAAGAAAATTACCTGTTTCGAGGTTTAGTAAGAAGAACATTTAAATTAAAACTATGTTTTTATAGACAATTCCAGTGTTGTGGAATGATTTTGGCTGGCTGCCAGCCACACCCCCCACCCCACCCCCCCCCCCCCCCCCCCCGCCATGCTACTTGCAGTGGCCCTGCCCCTGCCATCCCGGCCGGCTGGCGACAGTGATAAGGATGGAAACAGGCAAAACTCGAGACTGCACATTGCCAGAAAGTGGAATAATTATGGGGAGTCTTTCATTGTGAGGGGACAAGGGTTGGTGTTTGTGTGTGTAAAGTGTCCACCTGTGTCGGTCATGTGAAGATGTTCCTTTGATTTTGGCCTTGTCCAATGAGCAGAGACACCTTGCACTACAGCAGGTTCCTTGGGGCTCCTTCCAGCCTGGTCTTTGACACTTCCAGGGATGGGGCATTCATGACTTCCCTGGGCAACCTGTGCCAGGGCCTCACCACCCTCACAGCCAAGAATTTTTTCCTGTATCTAATCTAAACCTACTCTCAGTTTAAAGCCATTCCCCCATGTCCTGTCATTCCAGCCCCTTGTCCAAAATCCCTCTCCAGCTCTCCTGTAGCCCCGTCAGGCTCTGGAAGGGGCTCTCAGTTTTCCCTGGAGCCTTCTCTTCTCCAGGCTGCACAGCCTCAGCTCTCCCAGCCTGTTGCCAGAGCAGAGGTGTCCCAGCCCTCAGAGCATCTTTGATGCCTCCTCTGGACTTGGTCCAGCAGCTCCCACGTCCTTCTGATGTTGGAAGCCCCAGAGCTGGATGCAGCACTCCAGGTGCAGAGCAGAGCAGAGCAGAGGGGCAGAATCCCCCAGGAAACATCCCTGGACTGCAGGAGGGGATCTCTGCTCTGGGCTGGCAGCCCCTCCTGCTCTTCTCCTCCCCCTGCACCCTTCGAGGTCTGGAAATAATGTCCACTCAAAACGGAGAGGATCCCTTTTGCCCTCCGTGTTGGCTATTTGCTTGTCAGATCTTCCTCATAAAATTCCTTAGACTCTCAGGCAGTGGATAAAGTAACGGTGGATAAAGGGATCCTTTGTGAGCTGGTGCAGGAAAAGACACCTGGGAGCTCTGCTAAGTGTGTGTGTAATTAAAAGATGAAAACATTGCTGTGCAAAACACTTATTATATCATCCATCACGATCACTCAAAGGAACTGCTGTTTTAAGAGCAGAACCAAATTTTGGTTTGTTTAGCTGTGAATTTAATGAGTAATTTGCTGTTAAAATACTCAGAAAATTTGAAGTGAGAACATTTGCAGGCCATATTTGGAATATTGGGCTTTTATACAAGGAAGAGGTTTTTATCTTTCAGAGATAATGATTTTTAGGTCTCACACAGGAAATCAAACTACAGTCCTTTTCTCCTGTTCCTTGAGCTCTCCTCCGTGTGGTGCTGTGTGTCTGCAGCAGGACAAAGCTGAATTTCTGAGTAGTTTTTCTATACATTAAAACATTTGACACCAACTTCTTAACTTGATTGAAGTAAACATTCCACATCTCTCGATAAATAAGCAACCTGGAACTTTGCATGCAGGAATTGTCTGTCACATCTCTTAATGTTTTGACTGATAGAACCACTTAAAAGCACAGGCAGATTAGTGTATTCCATTAATAATGACTTAAAATATATTAGATTAATCCTGAATTTATTACCTGTCACATAGTTCCAGGCTTAGAGATGAGTGCAGGACAGGTATTCCAGAAGTGAGGAAGACTCAGTGTGTTGTGGGATAAAAGGAGATCTTTTAGACAAGCTGTAGATACTTTAGCTTTGAAGTCAGTAGCATACATCAGCCATACCTTAGCATAATGATAAACTGCAGAATATAATTTTACAAATTCTGTTAACATAATTCAGGGTTTTAAATTATTTTTTTACATTACAATGATGGGCTTTTCAGTGAATGCACAGAGATCTTTTTTAAGGTGGCAGATTGCTGCAAATCAGGGAAGATTTAAAGCAAAATAGATTAGTAGATCAACCATATCACTGACTAACACTGAATTTCATAAAATAAAGGAATGCAGGCAACCTGTTCCAGTGTCTTTCCACCCTCATGGTAAAGAATTTATTCCTAATATCTAATCTAAACCTACTCTCTTTCAATTTGAAGCCATTTCCCCTTGCCCTGTCACTAAATGCTGTTGTAAATAATCTCTCTCTGTCTTTCTTGTGGGCTCCCTTCAGGTGCTGGAAGGCTGCAGTTAAGTCACCCTGAGGCCTTCCCTTTTCCAGGCTGAAAAATTTTATGTTTAAAATAATGTGGTGGGAGTGAACAAAATCACTATGACTGCACCCCGAGCACCTCTGTGAAGTGCTGTGATGGTTTAAGTTGCCAACTGTAGTTTGTCACCTCCCGCTTTCAGCCATCTCTGTGCCTGTGGACTGATTGACAGATGGCAAACATGATGCCAGTACTTTCTGAGAATTCCAGATCTGGGACACAGTGTACTGCTAAGCCTGATGTCTCTGTTGGACACTGATAGAAATTGTAGTGCAGAATTAGTGGACACGTGAATGTGTCCCATAGACTGGGGACAGGCTTTTATTTTGCTTTTGAAGTCAGTGCTTCACAGTCCATATGCTTGACATACTGGAGTTCTTTGAAGATGTGAAGAAACACTTGAAGGAGAGAGATGGTGAAAATTTTTCTGGATTCAGAGAAACCTTGAACAGGATCAGAGAAGAGAGGATCAGTGAGGGTTACTGTCTACATAGAATTCAGCTTTGTTTTGTGCAGAGAAAGACATTCACACCCATTTCTCTTATAATTTTCAAGGAATCTCATGCTATTTGTGACTGTGAGAGTGGGTTGAGAGGTATTTTGTGTTCTTGCACTGTTCTTTAGATATCCTGTTTTGGCTGCTGTATGTGGCCATTTCTTAGAAGTATAAACTCAGAACTTTTCTCTGCAGACTGTACCATTGGTTAATTTTATCTTAGGATAAAGACTCTTTGCTTTTAGGTTTATAGTGGTGAATCTCAGTAAATGCAGGTGAGCTGGTGTCCAGCTATGGAAAACTTCAGACATGTTGTATAGTAGTTTTTAACTGAGAGAACAGCAGATGAGCATTTAAAACATGCTGCCTTAAATATTTTTGAAGAAGATGCATCCTAGCAAGTACTAAGAGATAGCTGTGAGCTGCAAAGAATCTGGAGTAAAAAGCATCTGTTGTAACTTTTTAGGGCATGGGTTTGTGTTAGAAGTCTTAGTGTGAGCCAGGATTTATTTTGGATTTATATTTGTATGTTCATGCATTGATTATTGCATCAGATGTTTTGAAGTACTTCAAAATATGAGAGTACAGATAACATGGTGTTATTACCTTAAGGGAATGAGTGAAAACATGCAGCCACTTAGAGGACATTTGTGGTTTAAGTTTCTATTACAATCTCCATTATACAGAAAATGGTTAACCCCCGTAATTATTCTCTCTCCAGTCACCAAACTTAAGTTGTTCATTGTGGTGGCCGTTCTTTATCTTTTTAAAATAGCCTATGAAAAAGTGAAATATTTGAATTTGAAGCAGGAGAAAGGGAGAGCAAGGCCTGAAACATCTGAGTAATGTGGGCAGTGGGTGAGTAGTGTATAATAACTTGCCAGATATTTGCTCTGTAGAACAACATTTTTCCTTGACATCATTCATAAAGCTGTCATCCCCACACCACAATAGAAAGATACTTCCTTCTACACATTTTACAATATCTTGCAAGTTTGTTTGACAGGTCACATGACAGGTCTATCAAAACTGGGAGTCTCCTGTGACAAAATTCAAGACAACTGGCAATCCTGTAAATGGAAAATGTGGAATTTATGTATGTCAAAAGCAACCCCATTTTTATTTAAATTTCTAAGAGTTGTCTTTTCATTTTTCCTTCTCATTTTTCTATCTGTAGGATTTGAAATATTAAATGAGAACCAGGCCGAAATGCTGTCTAGCTGTACCATGCTTTATATAACCTCACATGAACACTTGCTTGTCCTACCCTTGGATTTCTTTATGTCATTTAGTTGGAAAGAATTAAACTAGAGCAAAATTAAGAAATAAACATTAAAAAAGTTGTATATTTCCCTTAACACATCAGAGGTCAGTGAAGCAGGTGGCTGAACATTGCTGAGAAAAACTTGGGAGTTCTTCTGCTTGAACATGTGCTTCATCAAGCACACAGAAAAGCTGGAGAGAAGCACAAGGTAGTGATGGATGTGGATTCCATCAATCAAGCACGAAAGATGCATTTCAGTGCCTGAGAGCATGAACAATTTGTTTTTATAAATTGGGGATATACTTGGAATGGTGCAGACTGTTGTCCACAGTACTTTTGAAAGTGGTGAGGTTGATCATAATCCTTAAAAATGCTCAGTCATTCACCTGTGTCACACAGCCCAACTCAGAGGTGTTCAGGTAAGAGGAGCTGTGGGCTGTGTTCTTTCCAAGGGCTTCCCTGGGTGGCAGAGAAGGTGGCAAGAAGATCCCTCCCTGCCTGGTGTGTCCTGGCTGCTGCCTGTTCTGAACCTTCTGGAGAAGGAAAATTTTCCCTTTGTGGAAGTAGATCAGAAGGCTCACAAGGGGAAGTTTTGCAAGTGAGGACTGAGAAAGGGGAAAAAAGGAATGGCTGAAAGGATGGAAGCTCTGCCATCAGGATGTTGGACCTCAGCAGCCGGGGACACTCATGGGAGCAGCACGAATTGGATCATTACTTCTCTCTGGTGACAAAATGGGTTTACATTAATAGGAAATGTGGCAAAAACCTGCAGATTTTTAAAGTGAAGCAGGGAGTGCTGAGGAAAGGATGTCTGTGCTGCCAATGCTTTTGAAGAGGGATGGGGGATTTTATTTCAGACTGTCTCTAATCTGACATTATGGACTTGAATGTCGGATAGTGGATGGAGTGCACCTTCCAAGTTAGAATCACAGTATCATTTCTTTTGGAAGGGATCTCTGAAGATGGTCTGGTCCAGTACACCTGATCAAAGCATGGTCAGCTAAACCAGGTTTCTCATGGCCATGTCCACTCAGATTTTGGGTATCTCCAAGAATGGACACTTTATAAGCTCTTTGGGCAACCTGTTCTAGCATTTGTCTATGCTGACAATAATAAAGCCCTTCCTTGTGATTAAAGGGAATTTTCTGTATTTCATTGCCCCTCATCTTTCCACTGGAACCCAGTTGGCTCCATCTTCTTTAGCCCATCACACTGGGTGTTTACTTGCATGGGTATGATCTCCCTGAGCCTTCTCTTATCCAGGCAGAACATTCTAGTCTCTCTCAGTCTCTTCTCATGTGACAACTTCTCAAATTCCTCTGCCACCTTGGTGACCCTGGACAGGACTGGCTCCAGTGTGTCCATGTCTCTCCTGTACTGGGAGTCCAGCACAGGCCACAGCTCTCCTGAGGGGTCTCAGCAGGTCTGAGCAGAGGGGAAGGATCATCCCTGACTGGCTGATGGTGCTCCTGATGCAACCCTCATAATTCACCCTGAAATGATCAAGTTTTATTCTTCAAGACCACTCCAGAATGTGAGCAAAGACAATAAATAAGAGTGAGGAGGAGACTGAACACAAAACCATCTCCAGACAAACCAAGTCCTGAAAATGTCCCCATAAAGTCCAGTGGCAGATTATCACCCAGGTGAACTGATAAAAAAAGTGTAAGAATATAGGGGGCAGAGAAAACTTACTTACAAAGCTTTAAAAAATTCTGTTCTATTTTCTACTTATTTATTTTTAAATGGTACCAGTTCTCAAAAAATTGTAACTTCTAGTGGATGGAAAGAGAGGATTGTAGGAGACAGAAGTCCAGATGATTTTGTTTCAAAATTTGGGCTGACTTCAGGTCCCATCATAATGTTGTGGTTCATATTATCCTGTGGTATTTTAAACTTGGATGTTTTCTTTTTAATGTTTTGTGCTTAATGCAGTTACCTTGGCACAAGTGTATTATCAAATAATTGTAATATTACATGTAAGTCTAATAAATTTCATTTTTCAGAACTCGTTAGGGTTTCTTGTCTGCTTTGGAAAAGTTAATTGCCTTTTTATAAAACCATTTAGCTTCTTTTTCTCTCTGGCATGGGTTGAATGCGGGTAGGTAGCCTAAGGCAAACAATTACCAATCAACCCTCAAGCAGAGACCTTAGGAGTAATTTACACTTTTCCCATATTAAAGCTGTGATGTTAATATACTTAAACTGATTTCTTGTGTGTCTTTATTTCAATAGGAAAAAGTTACGCTCCTGCTACCTGGTAAAAATAGATCATAAGTTGCCAAACAGATTGTTTACCATTTGGTGTGATAAAATTAAAATGTTAGAGGTGGACAAGAACAACTTGATTCTTTATAATCTTATTATTTTTTTAAAGCAGGGTGTGACACTTGTCATGTAGATGCAGGAATACAGAGTCAAGTATTGATGCTTTGCTGTTGCTTGACTTTTAAAAGCAACTTTTGGTTACTGTTTTTCTTCTATTAAAGAGGGTGTCATACAAATTTATTGCCAAACAATCCCTGACTTTTAAATGATACAATTCCTGACCATGTTTTAATCATTGAGCTTAAAAAAAGGGGCATAGGAGGAATTCTGGATGGCTGAAATTACATATTTTGACACTTTAGAAACAAATCTAATTATAATTTCTAAGAATATCTAATTTTAATGTAATTACTCCTGTCAAAAAAACCCAACAAAACAAAAAAAACCCAACCAAACAAAAATCAATAGCAACAACAACAACAAAAACCACCCACCCAAAAAATCCCAAGCCACCAAAAATCCCCCAAACAAACTAAAGACAAAAAAAAAAAATTGATTTGGTTTTAAATGAAGCAAAGACCCATCATTCTGGTTAAATACATTTGAATAAAAAATAAAATTGCCAATCTGTCATAATTCTTTTAATTGTCTTTTTTCCCTACTCTGTTTTTTGTCTGAAAATTTAGTATTCCATACGTCAAGAATAGGAGACTGTTTCTTTTGACTGTTGGCTATTGTGTAATTGCCTGCGGTCATACCAAAAACTGTTCCTGTCTTTTAACTGGTATTGCTGCAGCAAATGGGAAGCATTAACACCTCTGTGGTTTTTACAGTGAGGACACACTAAATTGCCTTTTGGTGGAATGATTTCTAACAAAGAAAGCCAATGTTTTGCTAAGATTTAGGAAAAATAATTTATAAGCTGTTCTTGGTAATTTTACAGAAATCACAATGTTTGCAGTAATAACATTTTTAGTTATGTTAAAATTAAAAAAAATCCATTTCAAGATTAAATAGAAGTTTTATGGTGGTGTTTAGCAGAGTAACCCATTAAATACGTATTTTTAAGCATCGTAATTCTGTTAGGAATAGATAGCTAGAGCATCTCAGTGCATTGTCTAATCAGGACTAAATCAGGATTGTTGAGTTGCAGCTTTAATTAGTTGTACACAAATAGAATTTTATGGAGAAGAAACTTGGAGATTGTTGCATGTTGTTTTTCTTCTTTCTGGATGAAAAAAGTTGTCGAAGTTTGTTCATTTGTTTGTTTGTTTTCCTCAGTCTTTCATTCAAAATAAGATAAAGACAAAAGCCACACATGGCATCAGTTGTAAGGTAAAGAATGTTCAGTGTATGTTTATATAAAATACTGTTTCCATATAAGTTGTTAAGAATCAGCACTCTTCCCAGTTTTAATTATTTTGGTTGTATTTTCCCATTGTGTGTTTTTCTGCAGAGGTTAATGGGTGGTCAAGTGGAATTCACAGAGCAAGGACAGTTTTTGCTTAGGATTTAATTGGGTATGAGTAACAGTTGGAAAATTCATGATTATGTTTTAAACCTCTGAAGTTATGAGTCACTGTTTGGGAGTTTCCTGCTGCATATTTATGAAGTGCTCAGAGATGACTCAGTGTGTTTTTTAAATAAGCATTTGTAATCGTTTTAAGTGTGTGCTAACCACTTAGGTTGGGAATCAAGTTAACACACCCTTAATAACATCAAAATTGTGGTTTCAACATCAGGTACCAGGACCTACCTACCTTCCTGCCTTCCTGCCTTCCTATCTTCCTGCCTTCCTTCCTGCCTTCCTGCCTTCCTTCCTGCCTTCCTGCCTGCCTTCCTGCCTTCCTTCGTCCGTCCTTCCGTCCTATTTCTTGGAGAGAGAGAATTCAAAAGTAACAACATAAATTAAGCCTTTTTTAAATGTTATTTTTGTAGAATGATCTGTTATTTTTAGAGCATTATTGATGTATGTGAAGAATACAGATGTGTCAGTAGTGGCAGCTGGAAAACGGGGATGGTTCAAGTATTGTCTGAGCTCATGCTCAGAAATAAGCACCAAACACCTGCTGCAGACTGGTCACTGACGAGTCCTTTATAAATCTCTGTTTCTGAGAGAGCATTTTGTTACACCTCTCATTTGCTTTGTGACCTTTGCCTCTGGAAAATTTGTCTGTTTTTTTGGTAACATCACGGAATTTAAAGTGTATTCTCAGCCTTCAGGAATCCTCAGGGCAGGTGGGACTGGAGCCGGCCAGCATGGGCCATGTCCGTCCACCTTGCTGAATTGTGCCAAAATGGGGTCAGTGAAGAGTGGAAATAAATTTTAGTGTCATCTCTATGTCTGATTCATAGCTGCAATTATTTTTCTTATGTTTACTGAAGAGCTAAGTCCAAATTCCCTGCACTGAGGGGAAACATTTGAGGGAATTACACACAGAGAGTTTATAGGAGCACTGACTGTTTTAATAGTGTGAGTGAAGGTTTGGTTGCTTGGTATATTGACTTTAAAAGAACCTGCCCAGGGACAGACAGAAGATACATCAGAATGGAAAGTGTTGCTGTTCTGCAACTCAAAGAACTGATTTCTAGCCAGACTAGAGGACAGATTTAATTTCTGAAGTCTTAGTTTTTGAAAACTGATTTCACTCTTATTCTGTTCATTGTATTAAGGAGTAGGAATCTGCAATATTCGTTCTAACTCATTAAATCAGTGATAAATTTAGCTCAGTAACTTTACTGATTTTAAAAGTGATGGTGCTACTGAAGCCTCTGTTTCCAACCCAAGTAGCAGCTGAAAAATCTTAAGTGCTCAGTCTCTCATATTTATGCGTTAATGTCTGTGCTGAATAAATAGATATATAGATTAAGTTGTTCAAGCATTCCTCTTTTAAAGCCCCTTTCTTCATTTGCTTCTACTTTTGGAAATTCACTGGTTGGGCTTTTCCCTTCTAATCAGAGGAATTCCTGAAAAAATGAGGATTGTTTAACCCAAGAATTCCAAAGAGCTCTTATGTAAAAATCTGATCAGTTCCAAGGATCTTTTATGTAATTGATTTTTTTTCCTGATTTGCTGGATGCATTGTTTCTTTTTAAGGTACTTCTGTTTTTGCAGAGGAGGATTTTTATCTTTTTAGGGTGTGAGTATAATTTTTCTTCAGAGTGTAGTATAATAATATTATGAATAAAAATTATACACATAGTGAAGGGAGCTGGGTTCTTCAGCAGAATGTTTTGAACAGTGAATGGATTTGAGATCTTCATGAAACCATCTGTGTGGGATGGAACCCCGTGTTGTAAAATAGAAACTCTGGGTTATTCTTCCTTGGGTAATGGTGATGGCCCTGGACCTGTGTATGACCTTATGCCCATAGGGGGGTACATGTGATTCTTCCTTCATAGTCTGGAGTATTATCTTCATATTCTCTGGTGGTTCAAAAGTTTGTAACTTTGACAAGTCAAGTTTTATGTTGCCATTGTGGAAGCAGAGTAATTAACACAGTTACTTTACACATTGTTGGTAAATATGGTAAAACCAGAAATGAAACTGCAGAGTTAATTTTAAGGTACGAGATGTTGGGATACTGTTGTAAAAGGTTTTTTTAATGAAGGGCAGCATCACAGTAAGCAAATCTGTCAGAGTTCTTTGAAGCATGTTCAGAGCTCCTGAACAAAGAGAAAATCATTGGTACTGCTCACTTGATTCCTAAAACACTTCCAGAGATTCTGACAAAAAGCTCTTTGAGAGAGCCAAGTGTGCTGCGAGATAAAAGTGAGGTCCCATCATGAGTTGAGCTGGTTCAAGGTAGGATAAATGGCCCATTTACACACTGAGGGTGGTCTCCTGCCTAATTCCTTGGGATTGTGTTGTGTCTGTGCATGCTTATAAAGGATCTGGGCATTAGAATGATTAGGGATGTGCCAAAGATCATCAAGGATAGCACACGTGAAAATCAACTCTTAGGGATTACAGGCTTATCCTGCAATAGAGGTGGGTTGGTAAGTTTGAGGTGAAGATCAGCATTGATCCACGTGCATGGTAAAGTAATGCACATGAAGAAAATGGGAGTCCTAATTCCAAATGCACAGTGATGGACTCTGAATTAACCATTGCAGTGCAGGGTAGAGATCTTGGAAGCATGAGACATTCTACAAAGGAGAGTATTAGGAATAGAATATTAGAAAGTAAAGGAATAGAGAACAAAACCAAAAGTTGTTCTTCAAAGAGTCCTTACCTCTCTTTGTGTGCAATCTTACCCTCTTTTCTCACAAAGGACGTGGTGGAAATAGAAGGAACAGAGAAGGGATGGACTGTGCTGAGGAAGAGTGAAACTGTGCAGAAATGTTTGGCATAAAAAACCAAAATTTAATAACTTTGTGGTGTTACCCAGGGACTTGAGGTTGTTGCAAATGAACTTATTCAGACTTGGTGGTGTTGCTTTGGTGGGAAGGTTGGAGGAAGGCTCACCCTCACATTTGCAGACCTTAACAGTGTTGCAGAGCTTCGTAAAATTCTCACTTGGTAAACTCAGATAAATTCTGAAAAGTTGTACTTGTTTGCTGAGTCTGGAGCAGCCAGATGTGGTATGTAGCCATTAGAGAAAGCCCTGTGCTTGCTCTCTCCAAAGTGAGAGGTGACCTTGTGAATAAGCAGGAACCCTGATCAGAGGTATCATTCCCAATTGGGGAGCCACTTCTTCAGCACTTGTTTCTGGTTTTTCCTGAGTTCTTTCTGGATTGTAGTGGTTTTATATGTTATTTAATTTATGGCTTCATGGTGTGTGGGGTTTTTAAGCTGGAGACATGGTCTTTGTTATGCCCACATGTTGGTTTTACCCACCTCTCATGGGGTATGCCTTTAGTGAGAAGGGATCTGCCAGCATTTGTGCCTTCACTCTTGGGGACTCTGCCTGTAGGGTGAAATGAACAGGTTTCAGTGAGGAAATACATTCAATGATGCTGCTTTACAGCACCCAGCATGTTCTTAGATGTTGCTGGGAGAACCAGGTGGTCTCCACATAGAGAAATTTCCCCTTGGAAGGGTGTGTGTATATGTCTGTGATTTATTAATCAACCTCTGTTCCTGCATTTATTCTCTTTTTGTGCCTTCCTTCTTCAGAGTCAGGGCAGGATTTATCCAAAGCAGTGTGGCCAGCTGGTCAAGGGAGGGGATTCTGCCCCTCTGTTCTGGTCAGACCCCACCTGCAGTGCCGTGTCCAGCTCTGGGGTCCCAGCACAGGAAGGACATGGAACTATTGGAGTGAGTGCAGAGGAGGCCACGGAGAGGATTGGAGGGATGGAGCAGCTCTGCTGTGAGGAAAGACTGAGAGAATTGGGATTGTTCAGCCTGGAAAAGAGGCGGCTTCAGGGTGAGCTAATTGCAGCCTTCCAGTACCTGCAGGGAGCCAACAGGAAAGATGGAGAGAGACTGCAAGGGCCTGGAGGAATGGCTTCAAACTGAAAGAGAGTAGGCTTAGTTTGGATATAAGCAAAAACATTCTTTACTGTGAGGATGGTGAGGCCCTGGCACAGGCTGCCCAGAGAAGCTGTGGCTGCCCCATCCCTGGAATTGTTCTAGGCCAAACTGGATGGGGCTCTGAGCCCCCATGTCTAGTGGAAACTGTCCTTGCCCATGTCAGGGGGGGTTGGAATGAGATGGTCTTTAAGGTCCCTTCAACTGATGCCATTCTATGATTCTGTGATTTCAGAATCAGAGAAGTTACCAAGGAACACGTGTTCTGCCTTGCCCTTCCGTTCCTTCCAGTCCTCCAAGAACAGTGTGCAGGGCTGCCTTGATCCCTAGCACAGGTTTTTCTAACAGATTCTGCAGTTTAGTGTCAGCAGACGGAAAATTCTCCATGGGAATGTTCCACATAAAAGTTACTTATGTTTAGATTGTTTTTAATCTCTCATCTGTATCTCAGCCAAGAACGAGGTGCTATGACAACTGTGGTCAGCAGTGCTGGGACCCAGGCTGAGGGAGGTAAAACCTCTGAGGCAGCTGAGAATGTGCATCAGCCCCTTGGGCATGCAGCTGCAATAGTGGGACCCAGGAGACCTGGATGCAATTTGTCTTTAATTAAAGAAGGCAGAATTCTGTGATTAATACAATAAAAAGAATTATGTATTATATTTCCTGAATATTTCCAGAGGGGATTTAAACTCTAGGAGGGAATATTGTCCAAGGGAATTATTCTGTGTATTCCTGTCTTCTGTCTTTAGGAAGTAACAACTTGTATTCCAGCTAAAAAAATGCACACAAAATCACTTGTGAATGTGTGGCTGCAATAGGCAATTAGGAAGTGCAGAGTTTAATGAGAAATGAATGCTCTTCAGTACAAGATTGCTGGATATTATATTTTATCTGTCAGCCTGTGTATCTGTTTGTCAGAGTGACCTTTGATTCACCCTATTTGTTAATGCGGAATGACTACACCATGCCTGCCTTTAAACTTAATATTATTCTGCTCACATCTCCATTCTCATTATAAACACGGCTATTTTTAGCCTGCACAGATTCAGAATATGCCTTGTAAGCTTAAGGGGGATTTATTGAGCTCCTGTGTGTATTCACTAGAGATTCCTTGTTGAAGCTTACTGATTTAGGATTGGGGAGGGGTAAAATGTACTATTTAATTCCCAGAATATGCCTGCAGGAGCTATATTTAGTATATTTAGTAGCTTCAGCTACTTGTCATTGCCATTGTGCTATTTTTACAAAGAGATGCAGCACTTCCATTGTTCAGGAGTTTAACTAGACAGAAATGTGGATGGATGAGGTGGTGTGGTGCAGGAATTGCTGCTGGAAGCCCATGTGTACTGGGGGCACCTGAGTAACACTGCACCAGAGCTCAACACAACAGGCACCTTGTTCACTAAACCGGGTGTGTAAAGTCACCTGGTTAACACAGGTGCTAAAATTACATTTAATTGTGTGTTACACAGATAGAGAAGCTTAACAGCAGTGACAATGTGGGCTTTGCTTGTATTTGTACATACAAAGGTCTGACCTGCTGCAGAGGCACAATTTATTTCATTGCTTAACCACTTGTTAAGAATTTTATCCTGGCTTTTGTAGTTGCCATGTGTATTTTTAATGGAATACAGAGGAGACAAATTAGCATGGAGAGTGCGTGCTGCAGTTGGGTCCTGGAGGATGATTACATATGCACTACAAGATCATTACATATGCATATCCTTTTTATAATGCATGTATCAGGGCTCCTGCTATCAATTACGGCGCTATTTGGTGCTATAAGGGACAATATCTACAGGGAGAGTCTCCTTTTCTTGCTTGGGGAAAATTAGGAATTCTATCTTGATCAATGAAGCATTCCAGTAGATTCAGATTTGCTTCAGGACTGGCATGCAGAGAAATGTGTAGGTGCTTTCTGCCTTTACTTGTGTGTTGAATTTCTCTTTAAAACCACAGAATTTATGTTTTATCAGAAAAAAAAAAAGAGGACAGTCATATCATTTATGAAAATGTGAAACCCTAAAGGACATTTTGTGTATCAGGAAATCAGACAGGTTAGCCATGAGTGAAGACACTGATATTGTCCAGTGAGCGTGCAATGAATAAATCTCTTTCTGCAAAGCAAATAGGTCCCTTCCTGCCAGTCTCAAGTCCATGGTTGGACTTGATGATCTTGGAAACCTTTTCCAACCTAAGTGAATCTGTGATTCTATGATACCACTGTGCACTTATTCCACCAATTATTTTCATGCAAAAATTCAATTTATTATATAATTTCTTCTTTTAAATAATAATGAGGTAGTGTTTTCTACAGGCAGAAAACTTCATATATATTTGTTGACGTAGTCAAATTCTAATCTTCATTTCTTAACATGGACCTTTCTTGGGCAGCCTAAGATTGTGCCAGACACTAAAGACATTAGAGAGAACCAATTTATTTTCAGTTTTGAAATAATACTCACCTTGAATTAACCCTGGTGTAAAGGCTTGATTCTCTCCTCATCACAACTGATAAACTCCACTTCTCCTCCCAAATGTCCTTTCAATATCAGCATTTCTAGTAAAGGAAGGTCTGAGTGTGAAGGAGTGATGTGAATTCCTGCATGGAAGAAGCTTTGAGGATATAAATATCCAAGTCCTTTGGGACTGAGTTTAGCAGCAGGAGACTGGTCCAGAGACTTGGTGCTAAGGAGCTGTGTGTATCTCAAAAGCACAGATTCCAGTAGTGCTGTTCTTTCCTTAGGGAGTAGTAAAGACTTGATGCTACTGTCATTTAACTGGAGGATGTTTTTCCTATTAGATTGGGGATTTTTGTCCTCCCAAGGAGAATTAGAGAATTTGAAGTTAGGCAGAAGTGTCTCTGCTTTTCTTCTTCAGCAGTGTGGGAGTGGTTTTTTTCCTTTTATCCTTCTGAGAACAAGTGGGCAGGAGGATGTTCAGCCCATGGACATAGAGGCACCAGTTGCTTCTCCCAACACTGCTGTTAAGCCTCATTCTTTTTACACAAATTTATCATTTAAGCCTCTTTTTTTGTACAAGCTTTATCCTTTGTCATGTTACCTTGTGGAACTGTGGGCTGTAGACTCAATGATGAGAGGAAGAAGCAAAAATGACAAGTATTTTTTTGTTAGACTATTACAAATGAAAGCTCAAGAAAGTGCTAACCTATATTAATTTTGATAGCCAGGTGAACGCTCAGGCAGAGCTGTGTGCGTTTCCAAATGTCAGGACTGGACTTTGAGATCAATGCTAAACACAGACACAGTCTTCGTGTTCACAGGTTGCTACAAAGTGGAAGCTTGATGTATTTGAGTCTCACCTTCCTTGGTTTCAGCTATCCAGGCATCTCCATTTCCTTCCCAATGCTCACCTTTTGGCCTTTTCCTTAAAAAAAAGATTTAACTGTGTCCCATGCCCTGTATTTGTGTCTGAAACAGGTTGCTGGACCAGCATATCCCACATGCTTGGATTAAAATCTTGCAGCTTGCAAGACTGGACCTTTTTGGGATTGATCCAGTACTGCATGTTTTTGGGGCCATCTCTGCTGTTGTCAGGAGCTTGGGCATTGCCAGGGTCACCTGCTGCCCTTGAAAAGAGTGTGGTTAATTGCAGAAATTCACTTTCTCCTTGTAACTGCCAGATAACTTAATTAGTTACAGCCAGGCAGATGAAATTCCTGATCCATTATTTATTTACATAAAGCGCTTTAAAGATTTTAAGCATTCCACACTGCAGAAGAAATGGAGAAATTTATTTTGTTGAGACAGATCCTCTGGTGCCTTTTGCGAGATGAAACTGATGAAGTAGCACATTTAAATTTCTCTTTTTTTACTGATGAGGATTTTACTGATTGCTGGTTAGAATTGAGTATGGGAGTAGAATGGTCAGAGAAGGAGAGGAATGAGGGAGGGAGGCAGAGAAAATTTAACAAAACTGGGGTTTATATTAAGTTTAAAGAAAAAATTCCCACACCCAAA
This sequence comes from Corvus brachyrhynchos, assembly GCF_000691975.1. NCBI lineage: Eukaryota > Metazoa > Chordata > Aves > Passeriformes > Corvidae > Corvus > Corvus brachyrhynchos. Next base: position 3,385,674 of record NW_008246063.1, read on the forward strand.
CAAACCAGAAAACAAAAGACAACAGGTGAGAAAAGGGGCTAAAGTCAGCAAGAATGGCTAAACACTCAGGAATGTGTGTAGTACTGTTAATGAAAATTTGGGTAAGAAACAGATCAGGAGCAGGATAGGATTTGGGAATAAATCAAGTTTACAGTTGGGCAAGTAATCTATAATTGTTTGTTTTTCCAAGGGAAGGTGTATTTGAAGCTTACCCACTTAGAATAAATTCTTTTTCAAATTTTGAGCTGTAATCACATGAGAAATTATACTCATTAATGAGAATTGTCTTCTGTAAGCCATTTGGAAGCTAAAATGGATAGATTCTATTGCAAATTTCTGTACTTTTGAGTCTGGTCTTCATCCTGATTTTTTCCCTTAGGTTTTAGTTTTTAAGTGTTATGAATTTAAAGAGGAGGCTGCAGTGGTTCAGTTTGGTATTTCTTTAGCCTTACTGCAGTCAGCGTCTGCAGTTCCTCAGGAGCAAACTGCCTGTAGCACTGACATTTCATCTTGTATGAAATGCTGAGATCTACTGAGTGTCATTTTTACTATACTAAGGGAATTTAGAAAACACCTGAAAACACAATGTAGTGAGCCTTGCTCACAAATTATGATTTGTTAATTTAATTACAGAAAACACCGATAATAAATATTTCAAAAATTATTTTTCAGTTTGGAAAAAAATTGAGGCCAAAATCTTGCCTGGCTCTCTGAAACACAGAGAGCAGGATGTGGGGTGATGGGATACTCCAAGAAAAAAAAAATCAAAAAACCAGAATCTTCTGGTTCTTCCAGTAGCAAGGTACACACAGGAATAAAGTAAATTATTGCCAGTAAAATTGTTTAGAGATAAAGAAGCAAAGAATAAGGGAAGAAATTGACTAAGCAAAATAGATAATGTAGGAATTCAAGCCAGGAGCTTTTGATCTGAACTGTTTCCAAGTCAGTAAATTTTACAAAACCCAAAATTAAGATGTATAAAAGTAATTTTCATCAGAAATGAGGAAATTAAATGAACATTTTATTGATTGTTTGCTCATTTACAATATATTACTATCAATTTGAGTTTCCTGAGTACTAATTCATGCACTGTGTATATAATTATCACTATCGGTGGTTTCTTTGTTAATTATTTCTAGTTTTGCTGTTCAGCAGTTTCTAAAAGTTTTTTTACAGCTTGCTTTTAAATTATTTTTGTTTAAAAGAAAATTACTTTTTAAATGCTTTTCATGTTTTGAAGATTTTTTCTTAAAAAAGGTCTGATTATGAGAGCTGTTAATATTAAATTAAGGTGATGCTTTGTGTTCTTCTATGGAAGTTTTATTTTCCTTTACATAGAGCATATAATGATTACGTCTCTGCAGGTGGGCCCTTATATCCTTGATTTATAGTTCCTTAACTTGCTCTTGGTCTAAGAAAACTTCCTGAGTTATAATAATGTTATTCTTCACATAAAACTTTGAGCACTTTTTGGGTAGCAAATTTTCTTGAGTCTGGTATTCAGTCAACCATCCCTCACTTGAGAAAAAGCAGAGAGAAAGGACTGAGCTCCATATTTCTCTTCCCAGCACAAGAAATGCCCTTCACACAGCTTTCCCCCCATTCATTTCTCTATTTCTTTTGTCATTGCCTGTTTTGGAGATTTCTGTTCCCAGTCAGTAATGTTCTAGTTTCTTCATAAGCAGCAATAATCTGTAGAATCAGATGGAAATTCTCTTTAGATTTTGTTCTTTACTTCTGGGTAGGAAGTACTGCGGTAGTAGTTCAGTAGAAATACTTGCTCTGAGCTGTGGATTGCAATTGAATTGGCAATTAAAAATCAGTATTAAAGGTGTTGCTGCTCAGAGTCACCTCTGAGGTGTTGGCAGATGGGTGCTGTCTGTTGCCAGTGAATGAGGAAACTTTAGTGCCCAGTGGTTTGCTTTTCATTAGTGGCATCAAACAGCAATTCCTTTCTAACTTTACTTTAAATTTTATTAGGAAAGTGACTCTGGAATTGATTTCCATGAACAAACTGGTGCCAGATCTATGCCAAAAATAGTTTGAGGACAAAATGCGTGAAAAACCAAACCAGCAATTTTTCATAGTTTATCTATGGAATATTTCTGTTAGGTATCATTGGTAGTGGGTGCTGTTGGTTAAGAATGTCTCATTTGGAACTTAGATGCAGAAACACTTTTGTTTCCTTTCCTTCATCAATAGAAGGAAGGACCAATGAAATAATAAAAAATTTATCAAGCCAAAGCCATCGCAGTAAATATTTACTCTGAGTTTCCAGAATGGAGCTGTGCCTTAAAAACAGGAAT
>NW_008246063.1:3388010-3404990 GCF_000691975.1 Corvus brachyrhynchos
AATGCCCCCAAGTCAACAGGTTTCTGAATTTCAGATGTGTTCAATAGTTACCAACAGGCTTCTTTTCCTGCCTGCCCTGAGACTCCGGTGTACTCCATCCTTCCTTCCTTTTCTTTTTCATGGATCATCTGCAGGCACAACGATGTTCACAGGGACATCCTGCCATCTCATTCTCAGGCTGCAGTGATGCAATTTGGAGCAATCTAAGAGATGCTATTGGGATTTGTGAGGATGAAGAGAATCTGCAGCTCAGGCTGTGATTTGTGTAGGTTTGACAGGGAGTGAGGATACAACGTTATTTAAGTAGCATTTGGGCCGTTCTCTGCAGGTGCTGTGGGAGAGAGTGGTAAATTATTTTAAATTTGTAAGCTTATGAAAGGTGTAGGATTTCGTTTTTTCTATCATAGAGATAGAAAATCAATCTTTCATGTTACAGGTGAAGTAGTTTTTGAGGTTTTAAAGGAGATTGAATTTGTTGTTGTTATGGGTTTTTAAAAAATTTTTTTTCTGTTCATATTACATAAATCCTAAGCAATAAAACTTTCTCTAGTCACCTGAAGGCTCCTGAAGAAAAATCATTTTGTTCAGTCATGCTCCACCCCTACACATCTATCTACAGTCCTGATGTAAAGTCTGCCTGATGTTTTTTCTTTGTGTGCATGTGCACATTCATAGACTCCAGCAAATCATGATGGCCATAGAAAGAACAGAGGTTTGGGTGTGCTGCAGTTCTCAGAATCTCTTGTCTCCTCAGTGTTAAATGTGCCTAGTTAGATCTGACATTTTGGGTGGGAAGGGATGTCCTGCTGCTGTCTGGATTAATGGAATATGGTTGGGTTTCCTCTTCCCTGTTCTCTCCTCTGGGGTTTGGGGAGACACAGCATCATCAGCAGGGTTTCTCTTGCAAATTCCCCACTGCAACAGGGACCAAGATTATGAAGGTGCAGTTAAACTCTCCTGCTCATCAGTGGCACATAATGGTTGTATTTTTAGCCTTTTTTCTGGAGGTTTTTCACTTGGTATAGGATGGAAGGTGGTTTTGAATCTGAAACAGTGATGCTCTGTGACATTTCAAGCTCAAATGTGTTATGTGTTTACCTGTAATGACATGGGGCTGGGCCTGATAGAGCAGCTTTGTGCCACGGTCCCGTATAGAGTGAACCACGGAGCTTTTCCCAGCAGGACACTGTGAACATTACAGCAATGATACAGAACATGCATAGAGTTTTCACAATGTCCTAATTGAAATTGAAGTCCATTCTCACATTGCAATGTAAGTAGTGTCAGATCCCTGCACTTACAGAGCCTGTCTCTGATTTTTATGAAATGGTCCAGCTGGTTAATTAGGATGAAGTATGTTTTGAATGGATTTGTGCTTTTTTATTTTTGTCTTTAATATTGATTAGCTCTCCTGACATAACATAAACTTGAGTTCATTAACTACAAATTAGGAATTGACATAAACAGAGTAGATGGGTATGTCCAGAGTGCCCAGTGAAGGGTTTTATTTGTATTGTAATATGACTCTCATGAATTTTAATGAAACTAAATTAAGAATTAAAATTAGCCCACTTAAAGGCGAGTTGGAAATAGGCAGAACAGATAAGTGCACACATGCAACAAAACATTAAACTCTTGATTTTGGTATTCTTTAAATCACTGGATTGTGGTTATTTGAAGAAAGTGGTTCTGTCTCTGTTTCTTTTCCTTCGGCCAGACTTAGGATGGTATCAAACAGAAATGGCTTTTTTTTGTAAAATCCTTAGCTTGTTCCTTAAAGCTTATGAAAAAAAACTAACAGGTCTCATAAATTTTTTGTAAATCTTCTTGAGAGGCAGAGTGCTTTTACCTATCTGAGGGTTGATGGTGTCTGTTAAATAGATTTGGTTTCCTGGATAAGTTGTTGATTTGAGGGTTGGCATTTTTTTGCCTTTTTTTATGAAGAATGAGCTAAAAGCCAAACAAAGATGAAATTGGTGTTGTTTCTGAACCCTTTTAGGAAGTGTCTGTGCTTCCAGATCTAGGCTTCAGCATAGTATGTTATGTCCATGTTTGGGTGCAGGGCTGGCTCTACCTCTGCCTGGCTCTGAGATGTGGCCATAGCAGCTGCCCAAGGACTAGAATAAAAACTGAGCAAAAAAAAATCCAGTGACACTTCACAAGTTCTCACCTTGCTTCCAGCAAATTGTATTTCAGGAACATAATGAAAGACGAGGTCATGAATAATCTGTTTGGATCAGTCAAAGGGTTGTTCTGAGCTTGAACACTGATGATGACATGGGAACCGTGCTGGAAAGCTTCTCCCATGCTGTTCATTGAGGGGAAAGACACAAAGCCCAAATTTCCTCAGAGAAGTAAAGACTCAGGGCTGCTGAGAGCAACAAGTGCATAAGAGTCATGCTAGAGAATCACCCTCATTTTTAGTATTTACTAACCAGTCATTTCCTATAAAACAAACACAAAGAAAGACAAGGTGCATGCAGTTAGGTGTTGTTTTAATCTGTTAGTTCATGGAGATGAAGTAAGTTTGCAGTGACTTGTTGAGAGACCATTCTTTTAGTTTTATGTGATCTTTATCTGCCCCCAAACTTTGAAGCTTTTTCATTTGATTTTACAGATCATGAAGTGGTGAATATTTTTCAACAGTATGAAAGAGTGCAGCATTTCATAAACACTAAAGTCTTCTAAGCAATTATAAGATCTTGATTTTTTTCAGTGTTGAATGTGGTATGGGGAGGAATTATGTAAAGGGAAGTCCAGCTGACTTTGTGCTGCACTCTAGTTTTTAAAAGGATTAGGCAACTCTTTGCCTAAGCTGCAGTTATTTGTTAGATTGCCTTTTTTCCTGAGATAACAGAACGGATGGGTTAGGAAAGCAAATTTGCAAATCACTTCTGTGGCCAAATTTAATTGAACTTGTGAAATGCACAGTAGTGAAAAACAGCTAACAAGGTATTGACTTTTATTTCTCTAGACACTGGAAGCCATTTTGAATTTCAAGTACTCTGGTGGACCAGGACATGCTGAAGGATATTACAGGAACCTTGCCCTGGGCCTCCATGTAGAGGTGGAGCCCTCTGTTTTCTTCACTCGCATCAGTACCCTGCCAGCAACAAGGTGAGCCTTGCCTTGACTCTTGAAATCTCACTCATTGTCTCTGTTCTATTGAACCATATTGGAAAGACCATATTGGAAACATTTTCAGTATCATCAGCAACATGTAGGTAAAGGATTACATGAAGAAATTTTCAAAATTTCTCATTGAGGAGTTTATTGGAGCAATTCATGTTCATTCAACAGTTTCTGAGCTTCAAACATTTTCTCCTGATGATTTATTTTAGCAGGGACAGGATATCTCATGTTTATGGTACAGTTTGATTACATTTTTTCTGTATCTCTTAGCAGTTGTGGTGTGTTGTGCATTACAGAGTTTGGTGTTTGTATAACAGAATCTTACCCAAAATTCAGGTGTGAATGGTGTGATGAATAAATTGTGACCAGACTCTGCTTTGGTGCTTGTTTTCTCTTGTAAACCACAGAGCAATTTCACATATCATAGTGAAGGTTAAAAAACAAGGCAACACTTGATGGTGGTCAAACGTGATGACAAAATTTGAATAAAATTCGTCAGCCACTGAGTGCAATCAATTTTAATAATTAGTAGGATTATTGTAAAAAAACCCCTCTGTGTACAATGGGAGCAAGAATTTGGTTTGATTTAAATTCTGAGATTATTTCAATGCAGTTATGTATTGCAACACTAATAATAATAATAATAGTTGAGAGGGAACTTAGTTATTCAAGAGATTCCTACTGGGCTGGGACCGTTTCATGACAGACTTCAGAAATCTGAAGATGGGCAAGAAGGAAATGCCAGTCTAGGAGATACTGGGTGAATATTTAATTTTCAAGGGAAAGAATTCAGTCACCAGTATCATACCATGGCAAAAATGTCCAGGGATGGATGGACAGCCTGTGGCAGCAACATAGCCTGAAAAACAGGGCTGTGAGCAGAAGAATTAAAGCCTCAAGGAAAGTTTTTAGGCTTCAACATGAAGAGAAGTTGGAGAGTCAGGAACAGGAAGAGTGATAAGATGGGACTTATGTTAAAACATACATTTAAAGAAACTGCTGGTCTTGCTGAAGGAAAGATGACTGACAAGGGAGTGGAGTTTGTAATCATGGCACTGCCAAGAAGAATGGGATTCTGTTTTTCACCACAGGTGATACAGCAAATAATGACCTTTGCAAATAGCAAGGGAATTTTAGGTTAGGCAAAGATTGTGAAACGCTGCAACAGTTCTTTAAGAAAATGTTAAAAAATGAGACAAAGAGGATTATTTTTAGTGAGGCATTTGTGTCCTGCTCTTGTAAAACCATATGGCTCTATTAGTAAGCAAGTTTCTTGAGCATTTTGCTGCTTGAAAGTGTAACATAATAGGCATGGTTTTATTATTTTAGGAACTGGTCAAGTAAAGCAAATTTAATGCTGCTTGGCAAAGTCAGAACATGGTATCCAGAACAACTGTTTGCAAAATCCTGGGCCCCTTTTTAATGATGTCCAGAGTCTCATCCCTGCAATGGCACATTCTTCAGCATTTGTAAGGTTTTCGAGATTGAATAAGTGATCTCTCTTGAACAACCTGGAAGCACCACAGCATCAACTTGAAATAGTTTTCAAGAAGAATCATCATACAGGTTAAAATAACTGGGTTTCATTTATTATTTGAATGCATAGTCCCCTCCATTCAGTGTCAAAAAAGCTCTCCATACTCTCAAAATGTGTGTTTTTAATGGTTTAATTTAATAGACTGCTCTATGGTTCACTGCAATTCCTTATAGTTACAGGGTGGATTGGGTGTGAAGCTGCAAACCTTCCATAAAAGCTTCAAATGCAACCTGATGGGTTTTTTTTGACTCCCCCTTGTTGGGATGTTGGCCTTTTGTGCTTGGCTTCCCCAGCTATGTTTTGTGTAGGACAAGGTTATCCTACCCCTGCCTTGTCAGTCCGCTCTCAGGAGTTCATGATGTGGAGCAAGTATTTAATCCTGAAATCTTTAAAAATAGATGGAGGTGCTAGCGGCAGCTGGAGCTATATTTAGTGGCTCCAATTCAGCCAAGTGCTTCAGCTCACACTGTGTGTGTTTGCTTCATCCTTTGCCTGTTCATCACTCTGATCAGCAGTTAAGTCAGTGGAAACTTTCAGTAGTTTGCCGACTGGAGATGTAGTTAAAGATGTGGCTGCTTTTAAGGGTGCCTAAAAGCTTTACTGAGCTGGAGAAAAAGACTGTAATATTTACATTTCTCTCAGAAATGTTTTCTTGCTAGACCTGTCAAAAGGCTTTTTTTGTTTTTGTTGTTGTTGTTACTTCAGGTCTATATTGTTTGCTAAGTCATGAGTGCATTTTGGTGTTCTTATCTCTTCCTGCTTGTTCCATGCCATTGGCTTTAGTGATCTGTAACACTGTTCCTTTGCTCTTGTGCATCCCTGTGCAGATTCTCCATTGGAAGGGGAAGTCATGGCATTTGATATTATCATTTAGTGAAAAAATGCCAGAAATGTGTCTCCCAATCTGCAAAGGGTAACTGTTCATCATTAGAGGAAAAAAAGTTTAATTTTTTACTGTTGATCATCTCTGCCACTATCTGATACACAGTGACAGCAAATGATAAGTTGTTTGTTTGTGTTTTTTTTTTTTTTTTTTTAACTTTTGCTTTCTCTTGTAAAAACTCAGATCTGGTTTCCTTTTGATTTACAACTGAGACTTCATTTCTTAAATACTGTCTTAGGTGCTGGGCTGTTTTTGTTTAGTCATTACAAGAAATTGTATTTTATCATTTACCTCCTTAGCTGTCATTTCAGAATGGAAGTTGTCATTGCTTTCATTATCTGGCTTAAATTTTTTCCTTTTCTTTTTCATTTTATTTTTTTATTTTACATTTTTTCCCCCACAAAAGTAAGAAACATTAGGTTACTAACTCCTGGGCTTAAAAAGTCAAAGCAAACTAAAATAACTTAGAGCATTGATTCTTCCCTTAGGCCTTTAGTGAAAAAAACCTCAGGAAAAACGTTAATGAAAACACTTCACCCCCCATTGTAACATTAAGATTGTGGTTTATGTAAAAGTCTTCCAAACTTAATTGGTATTTTCTTCTATTTAGCTGCTTGAGCAGAAATGCATGGGAAATATCAATGAAACAACTGGGGATTTGGGCTTGTGTTCTGGTTTTTTAAATATCTAAGCAAAATTATATCTTTGACTCATGCACAAGCTCCTGCCTCATGGGGAGAAGTTTCATTAACCACATCTCCAGCAGATCTTCAGTTAAGTTTATATCATGACAACAGAGCCTTTTAACCTTTGTGCTGGTCTGTGGGGGTGTTGAGATGGATTGGATGCAGCTGCAGTGCCTGATCTGTGGCCTGATTCTGGTTCAGATCTCAGCTCTCCCCACACCTAATTCTGGTTCAGATCTCAGCCCTGCTGTTGGGGCACATGATGTTCTGTCAGTGAAGGGCCTCATCTGCTCCAAGGTCCTTCACTGTGCTCCGTCTGCTGCCTACATCCAGAGGAGCTGGCAGAGCAGCCTTGTGCTGGGAAATATTCCCTCTGATCATGTTACCCGTGATCCTTGGCTCTGCTTGTTCATGTGTGCAGGGAGGGGATTGTCCCAGGAGGCATCACCAAAAACACAGGAGTTGGAAGCAGCCCTGGAATGGGGTGTGAGAGATAAAGAGTTAATGTTGCGAGTTCTCCCACTCTGTCCTGCAGCTCAATGAAGTCTTGAAGGGCTTCAGGAATCTACTTGTTTAACCACTTATTTATCAAAAATGCAGATACATCTGTATATTAAAATTGTACTAATTGTCTTCTGTAATTGGCCGTACCATGGCAATTGATTCCTTACCAGGGCTTAGCCCCAAAACACTGCTGTGCTTCCAGGCCTCCAAGCAGCGCAGTTACCAGCAGGTTCCAGACTGATGGTGGGGATCCCATGATCTGATCCTAGAGTGCCAGTGGAGATGGGATGCAAATGTTCAGTGTAAGGATACATTCTGTTGATGGTTTTGTGTGATTCTCCTCCTCATTTTGATATCCTGTTAGCTCTAAGCAAGTCTGCTGTTGAAACTTACCTAGGTTGTGTTGAACAATCTTCTTTATACCTGTTGTTTCTCTCAGAGGTGTTATCTGCCAGTTTTCATGGGCACTGAATGTCCTTCCTTATTGCCTTTATAAAAGAGCATGAAAAAATGCCAGAAAAAATACTGCACGTCTGACAAGAATTCAAGTAAGGTGTGCTCTGCATGTTGTGAGGGGCCTGCTGGTCGCCTTGTGTCCCTTGCCACTGTGCCATCAGTACAAAAGTGTCTTAAGTGAGAGCCTAAGCCAGAAAATGTTGATTTTGTTTATTGCAAATGTGGTGAGACAGTCTGAATTTGTAGATGAAGTCAATCCTCAGGGATGGTGCCTTCACTTTTAAGCCAAGTTGGGAATCCAGTTAAGTAATAATATTCTTACCTGTAAATTCTACAAATTCAAGATGATAAGGTAATTTTTTAATCTTTAAGTTTTTTTGTGGGGCGGAATACTTTCTGTCTTGAAACCACCATATAGCTGCTGAGACATCAGCTGCAGATCTCTTCTGGCAAGTGCTGAGCCTTAGACTCTGTTCTTGTATTTGAGTCAGAGGGAAAAAAAAAGGAATTGTAGCAGGTTAACACTGTTAATTCAAAGTGCCAATTCATCTAGCCATAGGTTCAAGGTAATTTTCCTTTGTGTCATTAATGTAGATCATTAAATGAAATTATTTGGTTTTGTCAAGAAGGCATCAATTCAAAGCAGAGCCTGCAGTGTGTTCCCTAGTTTGAGATTTCTCACTGTTTTGTATATAAAGTTAAGATGCATTTTTTTCCGACTTGATTTCGCTGAGTGTTTGAAGACAGAGCAATCTTGGTTGTGCTGAGGGTTCTCAGGAGGTCCTCAGCTGGGTGGGTAGAACTTTGAGGTTTAATGAAATCAGATACAATTTTTAGAATTTCCATTCCAGTTCCCAAGGTTGCCCCTGTTTTTGCTACAGTAAATCGCAACACATCAGGTTTGGATCAGTAATCCTGATTATTGTATATTTACAAATTATACAAGGGAAAGAAAAAAAAGGAAAGAGTAAACAGAATTGTTTCTTCAGTTGTGCTCTAACAGACCTGTTTGTTACATGATAAGAAGTTATGTAGCACTTTCTGAAACCCTTCTTGGTTTTATATAGCCAGATTTTTAAATTAAGTGTTCACATTTGCTACATTCAGAATGACAATCAGCCACCTACTGATAGGCAGCAGTTTATAGTCTTCTCTTTCTCAGTATTTTGGTGTTCAAAATGTCATAGAGCTTTGAAGGGTGGAGAAAAACCTCTTTTGTTTGGGTGCTTGAAGAGCAAGATGTTTAGTTTGGAGGAAGACTTAAGATATGACCTGTTTGAAGTGATCTGCTGTTTCTACATGGAGAAAATAATTAGTATTAAATTCACTGTTTTGTTAATGAAAAATATTAATACTAAAAGTCAGTCAAAATGGGAACCAGGCAAATTCAACTAAATAAAGCAAATAGAGCTCTCATTTGGTGCAATTAAACTGACAAATCATTAGGAAAATCTGTCAAGCAATGGATTTATATCAATGTTCTCAGGACTGGATGTCATTCTAAAATATATTCCTTATTTATACATTATTGAGCTCAATATAGATTTTACTGAGTGGTAACTCATGACGCGTGGGAGGTTACACCCAATAGTTAAATTATCTTGGTAATCAGAGGTATTTAACTTCTGCTAATGGTGTAACACTGCAGCGAGTTCATGAAAGAGCAGCAAAAAGTAGCTTGCAGATTGAGAGAATTGATTTTTGAGATCAAAATGTTAAATATGTATGGTTTGTCATATGAAGATGTGAGAACATAAATCTGCAAATATTTATAGATGTGCTGGGAATATTTAGCATAAGTGAAAAGGTTTACAACTGGGAGAAGTCAGATGAGGACGCTTCTTGGAATATGTGAAAAGACCTTTTGCCAGTAAGGTGGATAAACTGACTTAATCATCTGAAGTTAATCTTGAGAACTTCATTTTTAGATCATTTATTAAAAATTACATTAAAGAAGACCCTATTGAAGACACAACAGCACCAACAGAGGTACTGTAGGTTGTTGTTCTGCTGTGTTGCTCTTTGTGTTGGTCAGTGGATTTTGGAGGACAGGGTTGTCATATGTCACACCACTGTCATCAGAGCCAAAGCTTCTCTTCCCTGTCTGTGTCCAATTCTGAGTAATGATGGCTGTTCAAAGAAAACAGATGAGAAGCAAAAACAACCCCAAAACCACCAAAAACCCCCGTGGATATGAAAATACTCCATGATTTCAGTTGATGGGAAAGTGAGATGAGTCAGGATGCAGAAAACTTACCAACCCCCCTGAGAGTTTCTTGTTTAAAGTGACTTTAAAACTAAGCTAGAGACTGAACTGCAGAGAGATTTTTCACTGAAGTGAGCCATCATTGCAGCTGCATTTGGGGTTTAATTCTGCGTTCAGTGTTACTGAAGAATATCCTCTGCTGTCATTTCAAGTAATCACAATCCTCCTGAAAGAGATTTCTAGATCACAGTGTCATTGTCATTTGCCTGAAGTTCCCATGGCCCCAGTTTTGTGCCTGTTTTTGGAACCATAACTGGCATTGTAAGATTTTAAAAATACAGCATGATTCATTTTGCTGCTGACTTTTGCTTGTTCTATATTCTCAGTTCTGCAGTAGATGATAAGAGAAATTCATTTCTATACTAAATCTTTAAGACACTGTTGAATTAACTCAATTTTCAATTAAAAAAAAAGTTCCTTAATTTTTTTTAGTATCAGTATTGACTTAAATTTGCTTGTTTTTCTGAGACGTTCAGATGATAAATCAATCTGCTGAAAATATTACCTTGTAATTCTGGTTTTCACCTGTACTACCTTCTGCAGTTTTGTCTCACTTGTAAAAGAAAATCTTGAACATGACATTTATGGAAGATTTTTCAAAAGCAAACATCATGACCATATAAGGAAGATTATCAAAATGGAAAAATGTTTGGGTGCTGTGATTTTCAGTAGGCTTAATTTATTGGACCCAGACTTACTTCCTTTCCATTAGATGGGAAGAAGAGTCAAACCCTTTCAAGAGCATTTGTTCTGCATCCTGGTGTCTGTACATGGTCCAGCACAGCTGATGATGGTTTCACATTGTGTGTTTGATACTAAACCACAAACCCACCCCACCCAAACACAAACTGACTTTTCTGGATGTGTTCAATCCAAACCCTCAAAAGGAGCTGGTAACAGTGAAATAACCCCTAAGAAAAGACTGGGGAGCCACTGGTGACCCTTCACAATGTGCGAAATGTGGGAGATGGTGTTCTCTGCCTTCCCTGGGATGAATGGTAACTAACACCTACTTGACTAAACTTAGAGGAGTCAAAATCTACCCTCCTCAAATAAATATTTAGTGTAAACTGTGGCATGGTGGTGGATAGTTTGGGAAAGGGAGAAGAAATTGTGTACATGTGGGCAAGTCTTTCCCAGTTCGATAAATCTCTGGCTTATGACTGGTGTTTCTCTCTCAAACATGTATAGGCCATTATGGTATATAATTTAATCAACTTCAGATCCATTTATTATTTTGAGTGGTTTAATTTTTTTTTTTTTAAGCTGTCAGACTTTAAAAAAAGTGATTTACATAGTGCTGAGGTCACCACTAGTAGCCTAAGATTTGGTGAATTGCCTTAAAATCCTTAAAACAATTTGATGTTTCAAATTTTCTGGTAAAGAGCTTGGTTTAAGCAACACATTTCTGACTGCACTTAAAATAGGGGTTCAGCAAAATCTCACTGGAGTTCCTTTATCACACTTACATGAACATGATTTGCCTCTCAAATCTCCTTTACAGACACGGAAATAGGTTCTTTAATTTCTGTCTTGCAAAGGATGGCCTTATGTATGTTCTTCTGGAGAGAAAATTGATATCAATTATTTGGTTTTCTTATTAATTCTTTGTTTTCCTGGAACCTTCATAACTCAGCATCATGAGTTCTACACAGTCCTACTGATTGCAGCATGTTAAAAAAAATCCTGCTAGTTCTCAGGTTTTCAGCAAATTCTTCTTTAACAATTTGTGTGTTTCTTTTTCTTTTTTTAAACTTTATTTTGACAATATGTGTGATTTTCCAGAGCTTTTGCTTTCTTGGTTGCCTTACTTAGATGCAGCTTCTGTTTGAAGCTTGCTGTTTAAATTAAAAATTTTTTGTAACCTTTATTTGTGTTTGGTTTTTGTTGCTGTAATAGTCTCTTTGAAACTGTCCTGTATTTACTCTGAAGATCTAGTGCTATCTTCTTCTACAGTCTTAATGTTACTTCCATTTTTTTCACACTAATATCTGATTCTTCTAAGTTTTCAAGGTACTGTAATAATTCTGGAACTTCGAGTTTTATATTTTTTTTAACTTAAAGATTTCCCTGGAGAATTAACTTAAAATTGACAGGGAAAGAATGATTTCTCCTACATGTCTATTTTTTGTACTGTTAGAAGAGAAGGAAATAAATGTCATGATGATAAATAATTTTCAAGAATTCATATTTGGGAATTTTTAATATTAGTGATCTTGTTTAGTCCTGAAGGGCAGCTGCTTGTGTAGCTCCTTTGTGGCAGGAATTGTTTTATTTGCAAAACTTTGGCTCTGCTGCCAGAAGATATTGCAGGAGGCTTGCATGTTTTTTGTCTGGGTTTACTGTGGCAGAAATAAAAAATTCCTTCCATACTAAGTTTTTTAAACTTCATTTACACTGGAAGTTTCTCTTCCAGATCATCACGTTGTATCTACTGGAGATGCAGAGGTTGTCTGAGACTTCACAGGTCTCTCCCACTCTCCCGGTGAAGAGAGAGAAGCTGATAAAAGCTTTACCCCCTTTTCTTTTCCATTCCTTTCTGGTAACTGACTCAAGTCCTGCCCTTCCAGTTATTTCTTTCTTGTGAGTTCTAAGGAAGGAAGTTTCTAACAAGAGCCATGGCTCCTTATTTGTTCTAAATTTTTGAGCTTTGACATGTTTGCTTCAGGCACTCAGCTGCCTTCCTGCATCCCCCTCTATATTCAGTAGTCATTGGGGTTTTACACAGAGAGAGAAATCTCTTAAAATATATATATAAAAGCCTCCATCCCCACTTTTGCTTTTTATTCTTTCTAAGAGACATGGTGCTGACCCCAGCAGTGCTTTCTTGTCTTGCAGTGCCTGGCTGCAGGTGACATTATTGTCACTTTGTGACCTAAACCTTGACCTCCTGGGCTTGTCCTGGGAGTGTTCCCAAATCAGGGGTTGGCAAAACATTTCCTCTTGTGTGTGCTCTGGAAGGGACATCTCTGATTTTCAGAAGAGAGTTGTATTATGGACCAGAGAATCTATTCCCAAAGCGGAACAGTTCTTAAACTCCTGCACCTCTGAGTTTAATGAATTTTGGAATGGTGTTTCAGTTCAATTGTAAATTATTGTGCAATAAATGGAAATATTTAAATAAGTATTCTTGGTTGCCCAAGACACTCAACTGTAGCTTGAACTTGTACATTGAAGGATGGCTCTGACAACTCTCACCTCACCAATATTCTTCTTTCTTCCCTTTTTGGAATATTTCTGGGTTGTTCAGTAGCTTCTTGGGAAGTTTTGAATTTCAGATAGATTGGTAAAGTGTTTTTGCAACTGTCTGATTGTATTTGGTATTTTGGTACCTGGTTCCAATAAATTTTCATGTGTATTATATTTTTATCACCAATGCTGCTATTTCTGCTTAGTCTCACAAGGAAGAAAAGGTTGTAAATTAGAATAAAATGTTCCAAAATATTAATTTGAATAAAACATTAATTGAAAAAATTAACATGTAATTGTATTAAATAGTAACTAAATTAGTAAATTGTTAATTTTAATAATATTAACTTAATAAGACTGGTGAACATTATAAAATAATATTATTTTTACTTAAAAAGTTTATTAGAATGAACTTTTGCAGTAAGTTCTATTCTGTAGCTTTGTCTGCATTATTTTTTGGGGTTACCAGTAATGTAGTTGGTGTATTTCTATCAAATGCCTCTGGGAAAATTTGTATTTGAAGGATAGTAGCTGAGAAATACTAAGTTTTTTTGTGAGAAGCGCCTGTGTTTGCCTGTCTTACAGAGGGGAGAGAGTTCTCCCTCCCAGAGAAGTTCTTCTCAAGGTTAAGTGCTCTAATTCACAGCTTGTTTTGGTCTGTAGACAAGCCATGGAAAAGGAATTGCTCCTTGACAATAAATCCAAACCAATTAAAATTTTTGCTTGTGAATTTGTTTCTTAAAGGGGTAATGTCAAGGTAATTTTAAATAATACAACTCTTTTTTTTATGTAAAGGCTCAAAGAACTGAAAAATTCTGTGGCTTTTTCCACAGAAGTGGATGTGAAAGCTGTGAAGTGAGAATATAGATAGGTGATCAAATGTTGTGGATCTTGATATTGTGCAGGTCAGAATTGTCATGGAACTTCTCCTTAAGATGTACCCTTCTGCTTAGTTTTAGTTAAAAAAAGCCAAAAACAACCAGCTATTAAAAAAGGTGGTTTTAGTAACGGATAAGGATATTCTTACAATTGGAGTAGGAAATAAAACCTGTATGTGAATGTGTGTATTTTTTGCATATATATTTATATCCATGTATAAATATTAATTTTGATAGACATACAATAATATCATCATTGAAATTGTGCTTTTTTCCTTCTATCTAAACAGCACCCGGCAGTGTCACCTCCTTCTTGATGTCTTCAATTCCACAGAGCATGAGTTGACCATCAGTGCCAGGAACAATGAAGATTTAATTCTGCATGCTGGGGAGTGTCAGCGGTGAGTGCTGTCACTGTTAAAAGGGCCTGGATTTAACCCTGTTATTTGTATATAGACAACTGGTGACATTTGGGGGCCTGGTGTTCTTTTTAAACATTGTACACATATCAAAGAATATAAAAGTTTTGCTTTCTTTAAGATGCATCACTAAGTTTTAGCAATATCTCAAGTAAATTTATTTTGGCTCTGCATGTAGTAGTCCTGAAAATAATGAAATACAAAGCAGTTGGTACTGAGGTGTACAGCTCATTTAACTTTTGTACAGTGTTTGAATGTAATTTCCATGTGCTCTGAATGCAATCCTGGTGTTAAAATCTGATCTCAGTAGTTTGTTATCCTTTCCCAGTTCTAAATTTTCTTTACATGGTTCCTCAGCCATTTCCTCACTTTTCCTACAAAGAAAACTACAGGCAAGAAAAATAGAACTGAAGAAGAAGCAATTCCAATCTCTGTGGGAAAATATATTTCAGATCAAGTAGGCTGTTGGGAGTATTGATTCTTACAACCCTACTGGAGTGATGTACAGCTCATTATTAACCATTATTTGCCGTTACATACCTGCCTCGGGTTCCTGCTGCTGGCTGTAGCCTGGGGTTGCTTGGTTTATCTTCTTCAGATGATCATTGCATCTGGACTCCAATTTCATCCTAGAAAAGGTGATAATGTGAAAAAGGGAATCTTGCTTTTGAGTCAGGGGCTCCCTGCACCCCTCTCTTCTTTGGGAGAGTTGTGCTGCTCTCTTTAAGTCCTGCAAGTGAGAAACTTGCTTAAAGAGAGATGTTTTCATGTCTGCAAACCCCTGGATGAATATTAAGTTCAAAGTCAAACCACGTTAATTGCAAGGAATGCAGCTGTCAAAAAGAATTACAGAATAGGTAAAACAGCAGTAAATTTGGAATGCTTTTTGCCTTGGTGACTCCCAAAGCACAACCAAGTGGAAATACGTTGACTCAAACTCAGGTTGAATATTACTTTACCAAGCAATGGACAAAACCATCAGTAACATACAGTGCTTGTTCCTTTTTTTTGGAAAAAAATGGCTTTTTCTCTTTTTTTAAAAAGCAGTCTAAATAGTCACCAAAATGTTCTTTTTCTCTTATTCATATTGTTTTATAATTTTACTTTTACGCCTCTTGTTTTTTTGAATTGTTTTGTACTTTTCAAATCTCTTGAAAGTTTTCATTCCCAGTTTTTGGGACAATATATAACAGATAAAAATTAAGCTACAAATAAGGTTATAAAATTTCTTTGCATCCCTTTGATTGAATTTTATTTTTCTATGGATTTAATATTTTAAATTTAAATATTCTTAAATCATTACATTGTAATGGATATAAACCCTTTCAATCAGTCTTTTGAAACAGTTATTTTTCAAGGGAGATTGTATATGTGTTGGAGGTATTGAAACTTTTTAAGAATAGTGATTTTTATATTTATTGCAAAATGTCTTTTTCCTGGTGGTTAGAAATTGCACTGAGTTTTCTATCAGTTCTAAACTCATTTATTATCTTATTTCTTGAATGAAGTGCTTTTAGTTGTAAAACTGTGTATATGGCTCCTACGTTGCTCTGAGTTTTAATTTTTATTCTGATGGATCTGCTACAGAAAAGCAGGTGAAACATAAACTGGGCTTTAAAATCACCTTCCTGCTCCTAGAAAAGGGCTTTTGTTGCTCTCGGGCGGGGGGCGGGGGGGAAGAAAAAAAAAAGAAGGAGAAATCTTTTCCCTTTTTAAGCAGTGGTTCCAGATCTTTGCTTTTTAACACAGGGCAGTATGCTCAGGATTCTACTTTTGAGCCAAGGTTTTCAACCCAAACATACAAAGCTTTTCAACACATCCCTCTTTTAGATTTCTCCTTTTATGATATTTTTTTCTTTGGACATTGATTGTTATTAAAATCTGATTAATATTTAAAGAGAGGCTTTTCAAGCAAGTTCAGGATTTCTTTCCCCTTCCCTGCACGTTTTTGATGCTGCCCTCATTCTTAATGTTTGCCTGATTCTGCCTTTATTTAAATTATGACTTTTTGCCAACTTTGGTCACTTTCTCTTCCTTTTGTAATTTGGTCTTTCTCCATTCATCACCATCACTTTGAAATCTCCCATCCTGACAGAGTGGAGGCAGCAGGAAATTGTTTTCTTGGTTTCTATTGTTATTTCTGGGGACTGTAAGTGTTTTCATATTCTCTGCCTCCAGACCTACAAAGAAGGATAATGCTGCATTCTGCTTACTCTGGCCTCTTTGCTTCCCACTTTGGATGTTTAGAAAGTAAAATAACTGATGTGTTGCTTATCTTTTCTATATTACAGAGGGGTTGCTGTAGAATGTAAGTTTTTCCCTCCTGTGCCTGAGAGGGAATTTTCAGGGGATTCTTGCACTGCTCCCATGGAAAATGAGGAATGGTGATGGAAGTTCCTGGGTGCTGCACTTATTAGAACACTCTCTGTAATATGCTTGATTTATAATGAAGGTATAAAATCGACCATGGTGCTGGCAATGGGAAGGGTGGAAGACATGGAAGCAGAAATGCCAAAAAAAGTCTGGGATTGTCAGCAGATCAGTGCTGGCACTGCCAAATCTTTCAGAGTCCGTGCAGGGAAAACCCTGGGATCCATTTTGTAATTATTTGGTGCATTCCAACCGTGTCGCCTTCTCTGGCTTATTTGTATTCATGTAAAATGGATCAAATATGTAGAGTACTACACAATATTTTTGTTTTAAGGTCTGAAAGGCAGTTTGCTTCAATTAACTTAGAGATAGGGCAATAATAGCTGCTACAATAACACTGCATATGGTAGGAAAACCGGTATTATACTACTTAGGAAAAGTGTCATCCTTTAGGCCATTAAAAGACTATCTGGAAAATAGATGCCTTGTTCTACAGTGAGATTATTCTGCTGACTAGTGAAAATTATCGTTTTAGCTTTCAGAAAAGCTTAAACTTACAATTTGCTGTACTTTTTAAGCCAATAATTGAGATTATTTACTGTGCGCATTGTAACTGTTCTTGGAGATGTATATAAGCAATGTTTCTGAGGAGTGACACTC
>NW_008246063.1:3405200-3410626 GCF_000691975.1 Corvus brachyrhynchos
GGATAGAGAAACATTTTGCTCCCTGTCATTTTATAGTCAGAAATGATCATTTGGGCTCAGTGATTATTTTGTTCACTCATCTTTCTGTCTTTCATCATTGCTTGTTTTGCAGACAAACAAATGAAAGGATCAGCCTTTTTTTTCCCCTATATCCCAAGATGTTAATTAGAGACTTCATATTCCCATCTCTGGTTTCCACATGACTTGCAATGTTCCTTTGTATCCCATTGTGGGACAATTAGTGACATGTTTTACTTTGGGGTCTTTTGTTCCCATGACTCCTTTGGAACAGAGAAGGAAAAGACAGGAGATTTGTCCTCCCTCTCCTGTGAGGTTGGTTGACAAAAAGAGAGGACTGAGAGTTTTGGAGGGTCATTTGTTGAATTCCTGAAAATAATTTCAGGACTCATTGCAAAGCTAGATTCCAAATAAAATTAATTTTTGCTGCTTTACATCTGCAAGAGTTTTTATGAACTTTAATATCCACAGGGAAATGCACTGAAGTACTGGTGTCCTCATGAAAAGATGTCAGCCAAGTTGCTCTACAGAAGTTCTGGCTGCACTCAGTGATGCTGGGATGTTGGCAATGTCTTCAGTTAATTTAAAATATGTTGTTATATCACACTGTGGTATCAACATGTTTTGTTCATCTCTCCCGTTGAACATAAGACATGTGATGATGAGGGAAGAAAATTCTCTCATGTCTGCTTCTGGAAAGTTCAGCCTTCAGAGATTTTTCTGGACTAGCTGAGTCTCCAGTTTCTTGAAGAAGAAAAAAGCTGTTTCTTGAAGCAGTCAGCTGCACTGTTAAAGGAGTTTTGCAATGAGGAAAGTGGAAGTGTGTTGAATGTAATCAGTGGGAAATCTGAGCTTGTTTATCCCAGCAACAAGGTAATCAACAGGTTGTTCTGACATGGAAAAATATAGCAGACAGCTCTTGGAGGGGAATTGTATTAATGTCTGTGAACAAAAAGTGTTGCCACTAGCAGTGATCTGAATTTATTGAAAAACCGTAGGTACGGTAATTATTGTGTTTCTTACTTGATAATCAAACCACTAAAATTAAATTTCATGACAGCCCTCATTTATGTGTAAATCACTTCATAATTTATGGTAATAGATGTTATCTCATTATGTGCCCCAGGATATCTCATTTTGTACAACACACCCTGCCTTGCCTTTCCATTCCCATTCTGTGCACGGCGTGTCTGGCACTCGGGAGCGGGGGAAGATTGATCGTGGGGATGGTCTGAGTAGATCAATCCTCTCGTCCGTCCTTGTGGGACAGCACAGCTGAGCTGCTGAAGCCTTCCAGGTGTGTGACACTCCACTGTTGGGGTCTCTACATTTACACATTGGACTTTCCAGGCTGTTCTGGTCTTGGCGTGAGCACCATGGGGATTAAAGCTTGGATTGCCCAGAATAGGACTGGTGTGTGAAGTGAAGAAATGAAGAGCAAACAGGACATGGTAAACAAGGAAATAGTTTTGTTGGTAATTCAAATGGGAGAGACTTTTGTGCAAAATTTACATGTTCTGACAAGTGCTGGTGACCCAGGGGATGCTGATGTGAAAGCTGATGGTGGAATTTTGGCCTTTTCATTTCTTTAATTGGGAGTTGCCTAATTAAAAATATGCATAAGAAATACTGCAGTAGCAAAGTCAACATTCAAGTTCAGGCTTCCTTTTTGGGTCAGCAGTTTTACCCTGCCTTTTAGCAGGGTTACAGGGTTAAATGAGCAAGTTTGCTTACACATATCCTCTACAGTAAGTTTTGTTGCTTTTTTTTATAGTCAGCAGAATTATAGGTATTTTGCTCAGTTTTGCTAAGTGAACTTTTGTGTGTATTGACTTCACCTGGTTTGATTTTTTTTCTGTTACATAATGAGACAAGACTAATTGAAGAAACAAATTATTATTTTCACTTTTATACCTCTCATCATGTAGTGTGGTGCTTCTTTCATCCATGGAAACTAAAGAATTTTTAAAAGTCCTTTGTGTGCATACTAATTATGGGGGCCATTTCTGCTGCTTAATTATTTGATGTAAATGCGTTGATTAATTGAGCTGTGAAGTCTGTGCAGTGGTGCACTGAAATTCCTGCAGTATTAGTTAACAATGCACATTTTGAAAACACTTTGAAATAGGTCCTGTTTCAAAGGGAACGAGAATTAAAATTCTGTCCCATTTTGAACCAGAATTTCCCCCAGTAAATTTATTGTCCATGTGTAAGTAAATGATGATTGTTATTTCTCATAGCTGCCAAGTCAGTGTTTAATTTGTGTGTCTGTTTATGACAGGACATGTTGTCTGTATGGGAGATTAATGATTTTTTCCATACATTGCTGTTACAGTTTATGTTTTAAAGACAAAGCTGCTACGATTAATGCTTTGCCTGCTGTCAAGAGAAAGTAAAATTTCACAGCAGTTCCCCTTGGTCTTCATGTTAAATCTATGGCCAGCTGGATATTTCTGAGATACCTTCAAGTCAAACTGTATTAACTAAAACATGAAAATCACCCTTTGTTGTCAGGGCAATTTTGTCTCTTATTTGACAGTTTTTAAATACACTTCTAGTTTTTTTAAGGCTTGCCTTTTTCTAATAGCCAAATCAATCTTTTAACATAGTGTGCAATTTTGAGTGAATAATTAGTTCTTTTAAACAAAAAGATTGTAAAGGAATTGTTAGTTTGGGTAGGAAAGGGTGATACATCTATCACTGGTCACATCCATAGTATGAACCAGTTGTGATATTCATATTTATTTCAAAGTACTTTGCAAAAATTGGAGATGCTAGAGTAGGATTCTGCAAAAACTATAGAACTGCAAAATAACAACCAATAATAAAAAGAGGAAGAGCAATAGAAGAAGTAATAAAGAGAAATTTCAGTTTTAGACTGTTTTGTCGTTAAAGTACTCAAGGAATTCATTTGCATCCCATGAAAAGCAGATGCTCTTTTGAGGTCCCTTACAAGCTTGTCTCTTCCGTGGTCCTGGTTCTTTTGTAAGGCTCAAAGGCCCAGTGGGTGATCACAGGGGTTGGGAATCTTCGGTGTGACTGCACTGCAAAACCCAAATGTAATCTGTGAACAGGAGAGGCAAGTAGAAAGAGGGAATGATAGGAGAGAATGATGATATTCAGTTCTGGTCACACACACAGGACAAAGTGGAGATCAAGTGGCAGAAGATGCAGGTGACCGATGACAATAAAAGACTTTGGTTTGATAAGTGCAATAAAATTTAAAGGCATTATTAATGAACTGGATGAGGTGGGGACAGAGAAGGGCTCTCCTGTAAAGGTTAAGGGAAGTGAACATATGAATAAAAAATGAACTTTGAGCTGTCTAGGAACGCGTCTAGGAATGAAGAGATTTCAGGCCTCAGGCATCAGCAGACCATCTTCCTCATGGAGAAGTGGAGGCAAAGACCTTCACAAAGGCTGGGACTGAGGTGTCCTCAGTGGAATCGCCAAAAATCTGCCTGCAGTTGCCACACTTCCCAACAGGAAGACCTTTTCCAGTGTTCTGTCCCTGTAATTGGTGATGAAAACAAATGCCCTTGTCAGTTTTACGGCAATATGTTCCTGTTCCTCTCCCTGTCCTGTCCCCAGTGCAATATCATCTCTTTCTTCTGATTAATTAGGATGTATTTCCATAGGGAACGTGCAGATAATCTGTTTCCTATGATTTGCATTTGAATTTAGCATTTCTGTTTCTGTCAAGAAATGTGTATTTGAGCACAGGTGAGCTTTCCTTCCTGTTGCTGGTACGGAGACCTTCCCTTTGGGTTGGCTTTCTCAGACTTGTCTGAGAAAAGGGGGTTTGTTTCTTCTCTCCCCTTCCCTCCCTTTGCCAAAACTCAATGTACTGATTATCTCAATCCTGGGGTACTGCACTAGGTAGGCAACTCTTTTGGTATTACATGACTTTCCATAAGATTTTTTTTCCCCTGCTCCTTCAATTGCCTTTTCCTAAATCAGGGGTGACTAACTCACTGGTTCTAGCCTGCATGGCAATTTTTCTGACCTCTCTGAACAGTGCCTTGGCCTCAGAAGACCCAATTTGCACTATTTATAATATTTTGTGTATGCGGCTGGAGAAATGGGAGCTTTGTGAGCGCAGGCCAAGTTTGTCTCTGACAGGATTTATTAAGTTTAATAGGGTACAACATAAACGTGGCTGGATGGTTTGGCCCTTATACAAAATATCACACATGTAGCACGAGTTTGCTGTCCCAGTTTTAAATGAGCTATAAATCACTCAGAATCCAAGCCAGTCATCTTCATTTTCCCCTTAAATCCTAAATAGATTACAGGTTGTAGGACTTGCAGGGTTCAAAAGCTGTCTCTTGAAAAAAATCAGAGTAATTGGTTTCAGGATTGAGATTTAGAAATTATTTTTTTAAGAAAAAGAACTTATTTTCTTATAGAAGAAACCAGACTTTTTCCTTCCTTAATTTCTTCAATACTTGGAAAAAATAATTTATCTATTGGAATTTTTGGGTGCTAGGCACAGCTGTGGAAGCATTTGACAATGTGCAGGTCTGTTAAAAAATTGACTGAAGTGCTAATCTTTTTAATTGGGTTTTCATTTCTGTGCAAGGTATGTAGAAGAAAAAGTAAGAATGTAAGAAGATATGTGGTTGTTTTTTTTGTTTGATAACAATGGAGCAACAAGCTAAACAGGAAAAAATACCTCTTCCTGAAGGAGGGTAGAGTTGAAATGACTTTTGCTTTCCCTTAATTCACACATATTCAAACCAATAAATTCAGACTGGTTTTAGAAAATGACGTTTCAACATTGATGGGTGATGGAAAAAAGTGGGGGATGAAGGTGAATGTTATCAATCTTTCACCATGTATTAATCTCCCTGCTAGAACGAAATACAGAAATACCAATATTCCCAGGAAGAAAAGATTCTATGGAACTTTTGGGTCTGTCCTTTTTCCAGTAGATTTTCTGAACATTGAAGGAGAAAGGAAAGTCATATTCATCAACATTGTTTTTTCTCCCCACATTTGTCTGTATTTCTGTGAGACAGATACTTAATCAAAATTTCTGTTTTGTCTCAAAGTGGCTCTGTGGTTGGCACACCTGAGATATTCTGCTGGCAGTCTCTCTTCATAAAATCCACGCTAGAAACCTGGGAGTACTGAGTGAAACGATGGCAGACAACCACGAGGCAGAAAGAGGTGCCATCCACAGGAGCTCACACAAGTGGGGGAGTGCAGTTGTGCAGCTCCAGCACAGTTGGCACAGCCAAATTCGTCAGACTTGGCCTGCAGTGTCAGTTCAAGGCAGGCTGCAGAGATTGTTATTGCAGAGATTGTTTCAGAATTCTTTCTTACCCAGTGGGATGCAGCAGTGCCCAAGGCAGGGCAGGCAGAGGGAGCTGCCCGGAGCTCTGTGCCTGGATGGGAGCAGGAAT
>NW_008246063.1:3410798-3415221 GCF_000691975.1 Corvus brachyrhynchos
GGAATGCAAAGAATAATTTACTTTTCTGGTGCTGTGTTGTAAATGTGGGGCTTTGCGGCCAACTTCCAGGTTTGAGTGGATCCCTCCAGAGGGACTTTCCAGCCTACAGTTCTCTTTGATTTGAAAATCTGCCTACTCATTGGTAAACTTGCTCCTTCTTCCCAAAGCCAGCAGTGTTTTGGGCATGTGTCCATATGAACTGGTTCCTCTGTCGCTTTCTTTTGTCCTCTAAGACTTTCTGTCTTTCTAAAATTTGTCCTAATCTGTCTTGGGTTTTTTTTTCCCCAGCCTTTTCCAGAGGACAAATTCCTTTCCTTAGCCTTTTTTCCTTGATTCTTCTGTTGTTACAGATGGCATAATGCCACTTTTTGGTAAGGCTCTTGCCTTCCAGACTCATGTATTACTTTAAGCAGTGTGTTATTGGGAGCAATGTGAATTTGCAGAGTCCTCCTCCACAGGTTCAGTTAGGTGCAGTACTTTTTCTGCTCACTGCCACCTAAACCTGGTGCCTTGTATGTTCATCTAACAGATGAAAAAAATGTGGAATTCATTTTCCTGATGAATTGCTCTATTATGATATGTGGAGACTTGGAAATAAGGAGTGAAGGGTACCTAGGCCCCCTTAGAGATTGTAGGACAAAGTGGTGAAGGTAACTGAATAGTTTTAGTCCACTTCCCAATTAACCATCATCTTTATTTTTTGTGGCAAAGCTTCCTAACACATTTCAGGTAATTTTTGTTTATGCTGCCAGTAAGAGACTGAGCATTTGGGTGTAGGTGCAGCTGCAGGTCACACCTGGTTTGATCGATATCTGTAGATAAACAGATTAATTTAGACCATAGCACTCTCTGTATTTAGGAGCACTTGGCTGTGTTTTGTGGCTGTGGTGACATGGTGGCTGCGTTAATGGGATGAAAGAAGATTGTCTTGAGTAGCTGCCAGTTACGTCTGCCTTAATGGCCAAAGGATTTATGAAAGTTACACTCTGATGTTGCCCAGATTTGGCTTTCTGCCTGCTCTCTGAGGCTCTGTAAAAGATCATGACAGTACAGCATAGATTTCCTGAAGCTGGAAATTCAAATATCCAATTTCTATTAATTTATTTTAGATGATCAAAAGTGTAATTAAAATAGCTGGTTTGTGAGTCTTTCCTTCAAAGAGAACACTCATTTAAAATTAGTGCTTCATCAGCTTGAATTTATTCCTCACTCTTGACATCCATTTAATTCTGCCTTCATTAACTGGAAACAAAAGCTAAAACAACAGTGATTTGAAAATATCACTGAAAGATGTTAAGTAAATGCTGTAGTATATAAAGGCAACCTTTTATGACATTTTCATTTTGCAGTTACAAAGTGTCTCTAGAAGTTGATTTGAAGTGAAGTCTTGGTTTTCTTCCCTGCCCCCTGTCCCGTGCCAACATAATAACTGGGATTACAGGCAAAAAGTTGAAGCCTTCTTTGGAATAATGCAAGGATTTCTAGGTCCTGAATCAAAAAGCCAAACCAGTATTCTGCTAAATTTGAAATCAGTTTTTGGTTTGCCCAAAAAAGTGTCTAATCTTGTCAGGGAATGGGGGGATGTTAAGTCTGTAATCTTTCTTCTTCAACCTCTTTTTCTTTCCACTCCAGCCCACTCTTGCAGTAGCTGAATTCTCCTGAGGGAGGGCTTTGCCATGTTTGAAGTTTTCAAAAATGAACGCTCTTTCTAATGTGTTTTCATAACAATGAAGAATTCTACTCTAGCTTTGGATTGTCAAAGAATAACAGGCAATTCTGAAACAAGATCACTTGGAGTTGTTTGATTTCCTGGCCCTCTGTGGGACTGTTTCTTGAGGGAGAGGAACTCTTAATCTGGATTGTGTAGTACTTTGATTTCTGCCTAGTGCAGGGGGTGTTTAAAACCTCCATGTATCACTTATCAAATTACTCCTTATCTTACATAGTGCTTTCAGACTATGAAAGACCCCGACATTATGGAAACATTCCAGATTTGATATGTTGAATCATAAGTAAGTACCCTTAGGCGAGAGGGTGACTTGTGCTAAAGAAGGTTAATTACAGGTTTATTTCAATTTTATGTGTACATCTGCATCAAATAAGTGTGCTGAACTAGGAAAGAGTAAACAGGGCTTTATGCAGGGAAGATGTAGCTCATAAATCCATTAAAGTTCTGTTCAGGAATGAACCAAATTCTGGATCAGGAGGGTCTAATTAATGCAATTCTTGACATGTGAAGGAGTTCCACACCAGAAGCTGATAGAGAATCCAAGCTGCTCTGGGATAAGAAGGGGAAGTTATTAATTAGTTAAGAAAGGGAGTAACAACTTGTAGAGCTCAGGTCCTCACTGGAGCCCGTCTGGGCCCTGAACTGCTTGGCTTTGTTTGGAACCGTGTTGGCAGAGGAGTGAGCAGAGGGCTGGGAAGGTCCCTGGTAGTGGATTGTAAAGGAGGGAGCTGATGTGAGGAATTACAGAGGACAAGGTGATGAATTGTCAGGTGAACTTCAGTCTCAGTAAGTGATGAACAGGGTGAAATAAGAATCTGAGCTTTAAATAGTGAACGATGAGCTCAGAGCTGCCTTTTACCTCTTAGGAATTGGATCCAGGTTTTGATACATCTGTGAAAATCCTACCTATGGGTCAGCAGTGGTTGAATACTAAACAAGCATCTTTTTGAGCAGAATTTTTCACACCAGCACAGGACAGGATGTTTTCACTTCTTTGGAATGATCTCACCAAATGAGAAGATGATACTTGAAAACTATTTAAGTTGAAAGGAAGTGCTAGGAAAAAAATACTTGCGAAAGGAAACTTAATATGAGAGAGGAATCCAATGTTACACTTGAGGGGAAAAAAGAGAAAATAAAAGCAAGCACACATTGTAAATAGAGAAATGAATTATAAAACTATTTCAAGTTTAATAGTCCACGATGATTGGTAGTATATTGTTTTTTCCCCCTACCCAATTACAGGATAAAGCTTTGCTGATTGGTGTAACTGTTGTTAAGGTGGTTAAATGGGAATGGGTTTATTGATTCTTGTCTTCACATTATTTACTTGGTGAAAGTTTTGCTATTGTCCACAGATCTTTTCCTGACTCCTAACCTGAAGGTTTCTGGAGTGTTCCTGCACATGCAGTTGTTGCAGGATTTGCACTGCTGAGGAGAGGAGCTGGTTGGAGGCTGTTTATAGTAGATTATTTCAGGATGGAATAGAGGTTTTCCTCACCAGTGGCAGGTGATCTAGGTGCTTCAAATATTCTATTTCTCCTCTCCCCAGTTGTTTATTCTCCTCTTCAGAGTCTTCTTTCCCATAAAATGTGCTGGTGCCGAGCAGCTGGTTTTAGGTCTGTGCTTTAACTGAGAGGGGAAGGCAGTGGACAAGCAGGAAAACAACCTTTGCATTAATATTTTTAGTCTTATAAAGACTAATAAACTACATAACAAAACAATTATAATCTGGATAAATTCAGGTGTATGTTGCAACTAGATGAACTCAGTGTAGCAGAATAGAGTTGGGCCATTGGTTCAGTGTGCCTTTCATAGAATTAAAATGATTTTTTTCTTCTTGGCTGTATAAGTCTACTGAAACAAAGGTTGTTTTGGAAAGAATCTATGGAGTCATTGCTTGCATGAGGAAATTTTTCCCTCTAAATGACTCCTGCTATAACAGTTTACTAGGTCAGCTGTATTTTTCCTGAAGTGTTTATGCATTGTCTTTTTTTTTTTTTTTAAAGTTGAAACGGAAGGGTAAGTCAGCTCTGCAGAACACATGGCAGAATATTAATTCTGTTAATAGTTGCCATGAAATGTGTGGTAAAATCCCAGCTGTGGGATTATCTCAGCTAAAACATTTTCCTTTGACAAATGAAGGCCTAACATGTAAATTATACTCACCACCAAAGTTTCCTTCCAGGGTTACTTCATCAGGGAAGCTTCTCAGCCCTATCTTTTATATCAAAATTGAGTTAATGAGTTGTGCATCTCCTGATGAGTTGGCAGAGCTTTTGCAGCTTCAAGGAGATCTAACACCTGCTAATATCAATGCAAAAGCTTGGCTGCAAAGTTGCCAAACCCACATTTAACCTATTTAAATCACAAGCTACCATTGATCTGCTTTTCACAGTGTGTTCTCCTGAGTGCTTTGGGTTTAGATGTATTACTTAAAGAAAGATTTTAGTATTTAATTTGCAGCATTTAAAAGGAAAGAAGCTGCCTCTTTGGCATTGAGAAAGGTAAAAAAATGCAGTTTAGTAATTTATTGATAATTAAGAGGAGACATGTAATAGGATTCTTCTACTGCCTGAAGATTCAGTTTGGTGTGAACAAAACCAGATGTGATCAAGAAAAAACTACAAGTGGTATGAGTGAAAAGCTTTAGGGAAGTGTATCCATGTTAACAGTGAGGGTAGGAGCAGGGAC
>NW_008246063.1:3415278-3471330 GCF_000691975.1 Corvus brachyrhynchos
TGGCCCAGGCTTTGAGAAGGGTGATGGTGCCCAGGCTTTGAGAATGGGGATGGTGTTGAACAAACCTTTCCATTCAATGTGTAGTTTGAAATCCTAGAAACATAGAATGGTTTGGTTTGGAAGGGACCTTCAGGATCATCCATTTCCAACCCCTGCCATAGGCAGGGAACCTTCCACTATCCCAGGTTCCTCCAAGCCCCATCCAGCCTTTAACACTTCCAGGGATGGAGCATCCGCAGCTTTTCTGGGCAACCTGTGCCAGGCCCTCACCACTCTCATCATAAAAACCATCTTCCTTACATCCAATTTAAATCTGCCCTCTTTTCATTTAAAACCACTGTCCTGTCACTATAGGCCTTGGTAAAAAGTCTCTCTCAGGTTTTCTCACTTTACTTCTTCCTTTTAGGCACTGGAAGGGGTTCTAAGGTCTCCCTGGAGCCTTCTCATCTTCATGCTGAGCCCTGCCCCAGCTCTCCCCGCCTGGCTCCAGAGCAGAGGGGCTCCAGCACTCTGAACATTTCCAAGGCCCTCATTTGGAGCCTCTTGAACAGGTCCACAGGTCTTTCATGTGCTGGGGAGCCCAGAGTTGGATGCAGCACTCTGAGAGGTACCAAGGAGTTGCAGCAGCACACATTTCATGATTTTTTCACAGTCCTGAAATAACATTATTTGGAATCTGATGGGAACTGTGCCGTTTTGTGCGGACTGTAACAAGTTAAGCCAAGCTTGTCCTTAATGAGGGTGCTTGTGGTGGCAGTGACAGCCCAGATTGGAAATAGACTTTTTTTGTAAACACTAGAAATGAAGTGGACTTTGTGTAGAAAAAGGAGAAACCTTATTTTTTAAACTGTTCACTCTTGAGTACTTGTCTGTGTGTATTAGGAGAAAGTACCAAACATATATCTGAGATAGTTTCCATCTAGTAAAATATATATATTTTTTTATGATAGCAGCTGCACATGGTATTGGCAAATAAGAGAATTGATGCAAGATTTTTAACAAACATTTGTCTTGTTTTCTTACTTTAAACCTGTGTCTATATCATTTTTCTAGGTAAAAACCTTTCACTCCTTGGAGTTTTGGATGACTTGTGAGCTAAATTTATTTTGCAAAGAGTAGGCAAAGCGTGGGTAATGTTTGTAAATCTAACCTGTTCAATTTGGATAAATCTTATGCTGAGATCTTAACAGTTCAGTGGCTGAAGAAGTAAGGGAAGAATAAAAAATTGAAAAAATACACATATTAAAGCTACTTGAGTCACAGTTTATTTTCCTGCTGCTCTTTGAAAAAAGGGGGCAGGGGAGAAAAGTGTCTTTAAATAGCCTGTTGGGCTGCTGCTGCTGCATCTACTTGCTTGTGTGACAGATACTACATTTCTCATTAAAGGTACCTTGCAAGGGCCTGTGGTCGCCATAGTAACTATCTTGGAGCCTTATACCTTAAATTTATCCTGACAAAGGTTATTGTGGCAATTCCTGCTAATTGGCTTTTTTTTTTTACCTGTTGCTGCTATTTTTAACTCATCCCCTCCTCCTCCATTTAAGTTCCAGATCCTAAGTGGAATGAATTCGCAGAATTAGTGAGAAAATGCTTTACAGGATAGGACTAATTGGCAGCTAAACTCTGTGTTTTGTTCCTCAGTGTGAAAAAAATCTAAATCATAACTTTCAGTGGTAACTAAAAAATTATCAGATTTGTTCTCCAAATGTTTTTATATGAAATAATATCAACGCTCTTGAGACACAGTTTTGGTTCATGCAGGCTTCTACTATTATTATCAAATATTAGTCATGTTGTTTATTAGCAGATACTACTACCAGCAGAGATAGAGGGAAACAAGCCATATCCTGAAGAGCTGAAAAGCTAATTTAAAGTAAGCCTCTAATAAACAGAAGGGTGCACAAAAAGAAGAGTTAGCCGTGTGCTGTGCTGTATTAGTACCTGGGACAGGTGCTATATTGGTACAGATGCAGCTACCTGGCATCTGCTGGTGCAGCTGGTTGAATTAAAAAGTTATTCATAGGCTGATGATATCATTGTTTAATTTCCTGTAGGTGTATTAGAGGATGACTGCTACATTTCCAGTAGCTAAGAAGTCTCAAATTTAATTGCTTGATTGACTCCAGTTCCATTTTCCAGGCCCAGGACTGAGATGGCAGAGTAGTGACTTGATGAGCACTCCCAGGGCACTCATTCCATGGGTACAGGGCAGCAGAGAGGAAAAGTTAGAGGTGGAATGGGGGCTGTCAAGCACTGTAACTTCTGATAGTGGGGAAGGAACAGTTCAGTTCTGCTGAACAGGGAGAAATGTGGTTGCAGTTATGACAAAGTGCAAAATGTGGCCATAAAGGCAACAAACTGGGAGGAAATCAGACCATGGCAGTGGGGGAAGGGAAGGGAAGGAAAGGGAAGGGGAAGGGGAGGGGAGGAAAGGAAAGAGGAAAGGAAAGAGGAAAGGAAAGAAAGGAAAGGAAAGGAAAGGAAAGGAAAGGAAAGGAAAGGAAAGGAAAGGAAAGGAAAGGAAAGGAAAGGAAAGGAAAGGAAAGGAAAGGAAAGGAAAGGAAAGGAAAGGAAAGGAAAGGAAAGGAAAGGAAAGGAAAGGAAAGGAAAGGAAAGGAAAGGAAAGGAAAGGAAAGGAAAGGAAAGGAAAGGAAAGGAAAGGAAAGGAAAGGAAAGGAAAGGAAAGGAAAGGAAAGGAAAGGAAAGGAAAGGAAAGGAAAGGAAAGGAAAGGAAAGGAAAGGAAAGGAAAGGAAAGGAAAGGAAAGGAAAGGAAAGGAAAGGAAAGGAAAGGAAAGGAAGTCTCTGCTTTTCAGTGAAGTGCAGGACACAGATGCACATTCAACCACTGTTCTACACTCAGTCCATTTCTGTGTGGCAGAGTTCACCTAAAGGTGCAGCCAGCAGTCATTTGACCTTTTTTCTTCTCTTTGAGATGTAAGAAAAAATCTCTTAAACCTTCACAACCTTTAAACATTGAGCTTTCTCATTTTAGTATCAATTCAGTCCTGATGCAGATCAGCACTTAAGTTTAGCACAAGGCAAGCTTAAAAGATGTAAGAAATGTTTATTCAGTGTTGACTCCGAAGCACTAAGGATGATGCATTCAGTTGCTTTGAAGTCCAAGAATAATGCACTAGAACTGGTTAGAACAATTTCATTTTCTTCCCATGCTTCCTCAGCAGAAATTTACAGGGACTGTAATTTCATGCCTGGGAATGGAAATTTGCTACAAAGCTAGAAGTTTTAAAAATAAATGAATTATGGAGGCCTGGGAATTGCATGCATCCTCAAGGGCTGTGCAGGGATATGTTTCATTTGCCATTGTTTTTTTCCTGTGTATAACTTTGAGCAAAAGCCTCTTTTTCAATATAAAACTGAAAAAAACTTTGGAAGACTGTCATTGGCTTTCAGCAATTTTAATTCTTCTTTAGCATGAAGGATAAGATGAAGGATTATTCTGTGCTAAGTAGATGGACAGGATTTATATCTTGTTGACAGTAAGTCTGCCTTTCATGTAATGTAAAATGAAGGTAGCAGAGCTTAGTGGTATCCAAAATTGGTATTTTGTCACTGTGGAGCCAGTTCAATGGGCTTTGTAGAACCCTTATTCTCTTTCCTGAGGTATTTGATGCTACAATTCCTGACACACTGTTGAGCTTTCTAGATTTTCCTGTATTCTTCACTTGGAATGTCTGAACAGGAACAGAATTCAGAACTTGCATTTTGCTCATTTTTTGGAATGTAACAAGGTGACCTGGGATAACAAAGTCTCTCTCACATGTTTTTTCACCTATATGCTGGGAGTATGTTATTAAAGAGGTATAAGGTGTAATTTGGAGCCTGACAGACCAAGTGGGGAGTGATATTCTGGCCGTGGGCAGGAAAGTGCCAAGAGCAGGAGCACAATCTGCCTCTCTGGGTTTGCTGTGGCTGTTGCTGGTGAGTGCTGAATTCACTGCCCTGGCAGCAGTTGAACCTGCTCTGTCTGCCTGAGTGGAGATGGAAATGAACTGAGACCAGAGCTGGGTATTGGATAGAGCAGCTTCAAGGTTTCCAGAAGGTTTTATTTTAAATGCATCAGCAATGGTGATCTGAAATGTAAATGATGATTTGGTCATGTAGAAAATTGCAACATTGTTCAAGACAAATAATTTCTTCCAGTGGTCAGTCCTGGAAATGCCTGAGCCCTCTTGGAAATCTGAAATTAAATGTGGGTTGAATAAAACAGCATTCACATGCTGTGATAATTTTTCAAGCTTTTGAGGCATTTAAACTCTAATTTTATGTAGCAAATTATACTCATTTGCTGCACAGAATTTCTAGCTGAACACCTACTGAAGATTTTTTCTTATTCTGTTGACTTTTATATTGTGTTGAGTATGACTTTTTGACTATGGCTTTTGTTCTTTTCAGCTTTATATCTTCAGTTTTATATCTTCATTTTGATCACTGATTCAATGGCAGTGGGATGCCTTTTTCCTGTGTGTGTTTTCTCCCTGACACAAAGTGATTCTGATGAGTACTTACATTTGAACACTTGCTGCTGCAGGAATTACAAAAGATTAAAGGATAATACAAAATTATGGAAAAGAGGAAAATACAATTTAAGTTGTAGCAGTAAATGTTTTCTCATGTATTTCACTTAAGTGTGCAGAATGTACTTAGTAAGTCATAATTACTGATTTTATTATTGTTGGAGGAACTAGAAAAAGTTTCAATGGAAGTTAGTCATATACCTGATTCTAAAAGAATTTCAGTTGACCTACCAAAAGTGTTCAGTGTGTTTTTTTCAGATTTTGCTTTGCAGTTTCTGTTAAATTCTAAATCTGGGTATTTCAGGAGAACTAAGCAGACTTAGAAACTGAATGAAGTGCTCATGCTGTTAACACAGTTCTGTGCTTTCTTGCAGTGTGAATGCAATTTATGAATGGCTCACTGTCAGAGGCTTGTGAAAGCTCATGGAGGGTAATGGTCTAATAAAATCTGCAGCAAAATTGCACTTGTTTAAAATGACATTAAATTTTATCTTCATGTGTTAAAAGTATGAAACATATGCTCCTGACAGCTTGAGCCATTTGAAGTTTTTTCTTTGTATATCATTAGTGACAGTAGATGTAGTTTAAATACTCAGGAAGTTTAAGACCATTTTGGTTTGGGTGTGAATGCTCCATCAAAAATATCAATGAAATGTGTTGTCACAGCGTCATTCAGAGTCATTTAGGTTGGAATGGACCTTTTGAGGTCAGTAGTCCCATGCCTCTAGTCAAGCAGGGTCACCTAGCACAGGTGTAATCTGCTGCAGTGTTGTACCAGAACATAGTGGTTGCTAAAATATCTCAGAGGGAAGGATTTTGACCAAATACTTCCCGTGCTTTTCTTTCCTTTTTTTTTTTTTACATAAAAGATTCTGAGGTTTTATCTGCACCTGAGACAAGTTATTATATTGACTGTAAGGAATACAGTAACTTCACAAAGAACAGAATCCCAGTATTAAGTGTACTGTTTCTCTGAAGGAGTGAGTTTCCTGATTCCTTTTAAGCTGCTGTTTCTCTCTGCTCCCACGTCTTTGAAGAACACTTTTAGAAGTCCAAGCATTTATCTCTGCCTCTGATGGGACTCAGTCCTGGATGATGAAAGGGGTAGGAAGGGTCCCCACAGAGCAGCTGATGAGTGACTTGTGTAGATGCTGGAAGTCCTCCCTGAAATGACAATAATCAAGGAAATGTGGTGTCCAAGAAAAAATGGCCCTTCTGGGGGCCAGCCTAATGACTTCTGACCCTTACTTTTTCAGATTTGTTGCTTTTTAAAAGGATTTGGTTTGTTTGATGGTTTTATTTTTTATTTTTTTTTGTCTTTCAAACTTAGAAAATAGTTCCAATATTATATTCAGTTTCTTTGCGCTCTTCCTTATCCCTTTTAAAGGTGGTTTTGTCGACACTGTTGATTGGATATGAAATCTACCTTGCCTTTTGCCTAGATCCAGAAAATCTGGAGATTCTTTCCCTTGTATCATTCTCCCTGTCTCTTTCATGGGTTTTCTCTTCCGTACCAAAGACACCTCACTGGTTTTAAGTATCTTAGCGGGAAATTTTCTCATTATCAGATCTTAAAATCAAAGTTGTATCTCCATTTATTGGTGAAGTTTCTGCAATTCCCTTTAATCCGGGTTTGACCTGTGTCGGAGATTGGTGCCTCACTCTTTTGCAGACTGTTACAGATATCTATCTATATATATCTATATATATCTATATCTATATCTATATCTATATCTATATCTATATAAATAGAGAGAGAGATGTATGTATGTATATACATTCACAGTTATGTTTTCACACTGGAGACTTTTGAGATTTTTCATCTTTGTATCCCTTAGCTTTCCTAGCCTTTATTTGAGGAATGTTGAAAGTATATTAGAAAACCAGAAGTTACTTTTCCAGTTCAAAGTTTTCTTTTAGTGGTATATAGTAATTAAAAACTAATTAGATTTTCATAAGTTGAAAGTAAATTTGTCATTTTAAAATTATGGCAGCGCTTGTGGTGAATGTCTGATCTCTTAGATCAAAAATTATTAGGGTTTTAAGTTCTTTTTTTTTTCATTCCAAGTGATGTCTCAGTATCTCAATACTCTTAAAAGAAAATTTGCGTTTGGTTTAAGGTTTTTTGTACCTTCTTTTTCGGCAAAATATTTTACTTTGTTTCATTGAAGAAAAATTACAAATAGCTTGTGTCCATCTGTGCACGAAGACTGAATAGATGCTCATCAAAGATGAAATGTGGGTCTAAAAGAAGTTAAGAGGTTTTCAAAATTACTTTATTTACAGGAGCATATTTGTGTGGCGTCCAAATTACAGCTAAGCCTCACTGGCACGATGCTTGAGGAAACAAAAGCAGTGCAGATGTCTTTTTTCTTTAGCGAAGGTGAGATAATACCTCATAGTGTTGTGTTACAGAGTACCTGAGTGATTATTTGCTTTGCTTTGTTTGGAAAATTTTCATTATTTTAAGATGATTCAGATGGAGATTGCATGACAAAGAAACATATAAAGGAATTACAGAAACAAAACATTACAGTAGAATTTTTTTTTTTTTTTAATTTTCTCCATATGTAGGTGTGGAGCACTGTGGAATTGTTTAAATTGAAATGGTAGAAATTGTAGGAATTACTCCATGGACATGAGATTCTATTTGTCACAGTAGAAGATTTAAGCCAACAGAGGATTCTGTGCTGTACTTCAGTTCAAATGACTGCAGATAGAATGAGAAGTAAAACAGAGGAAGATTAAATGTAATTTTTTGCCATTCCTTAGGTGTGGAAGATCCCCCAGTGCCAGTGGGCACCTTTAGCAATTTAATGTGTGCTGGGGTCTTGGTTCTTGCTTGGAAGATATCAGAAAAATATTTCTGATTTCCATACTGGAATTTGGTGAAGGTTTGAGCTTTGGTACCTTCACTGCATGTCAGGTCCAGTTAAATACTGATTTAGCCACAATCCTGCATGCAACAAGCCAGCAGGAAATTATTTCAGTAGAATTTGGTGCCTAAGGAACATACACCAAATCTGAGGAACAAGTTGTGTAATTTTCTATTAACCCTTTTTACTCGGATGAGCTCCTAGAACAGTTAGACTGAAACAAGTCTAGTTTTGATTTAGGCTCCCAAAAGTTCTGTCAATACCAGGCAGGCCCATCAGTGAAGCCTTACAGGCACCTCTGGGTGCGTTGCATGTTGTATTTTAGCTCCACATTGACTATCAACACTATTGATTCCACGGAAAGTATGTAATTACAATTCTGTGGTTGCAAATACATCGCATTAAAAACTAACAATAAATCGAATATGCTTTTCTGAATCCACTGAAAAACAAACATGCTGAGAGCTGATCACTTGGAAGTTCATAATTTTTCAAGTCTGGTTCAGATAATTCAAATTAAACTTACTCTGCTAAGTGCAGTGTCTAATATGGTTACACAGAAGTTACAATCTTGCACAGAAATAATAATCTATAGGGGTTTAAAATAGTTTAATGTAAATAATACATATTATGGCAATATTCTGATGCTTGGCTGGGATTATTTTTTTCTTAATAATCATGCTTCACTGTTAAACATGTATTTCATTGCTTTTTAAATGTTTTTCCTTGCTTCAGTTCAGAAATAAGGCTGTCAAGTTTCCAAACCCAGTGTTGTTCTCTTAGTGTTTAAAGCAAAACTAATTATTGTCAAAGATCTTGAATAATGTACAGAACATGATAAAGAAATAAATTATATAACCTAAGGGAAACAAAACTTGACTTTCCAGAAGGAGTTTTAGAAAACATTAATAACATGCACAAGATAAAGAAGCAGTAGTAATATGCCCTTCCAACTCAGAATATCTGTGATCTGGAAATAAAGATTAAATATTTCTGGAAATAATGATGCAGATGGTCATATTTGGTGTTGATGAAGCGTTTGTAACCTCTGTTGGGACTGTGAAATGCAAGAAGCAGGAATTAGATTGGGGAACATGAAAAACTGATCCAAGAAAATGAATTCCAAAGTTCATGTAACAATCATTTCAGATTTACAATAGAGATTGTGTCCAGGGATGGAGAAGGCAAAGAGCTGGAAATTCTTATAATGGAAAGAAACTTGGATTTTAGGGTCACAGTCTAATAAAGTGGAAAGGTAGAAAGAAAAAAATGAGTGAAATAAATGAGAATACAGGAACCTGAGTTCCTGTGCCACAGGAAGATCAGTGAAATAGCAGAAAACATCAGTTCAGGACAGAAGGGTTGATCTTACTGAGAGCTTAAAAAGCACAACATCCTCCTTTTATAGGGCTTGTTACAAGACAACCAAGAGGAGAGTTCTGCCTGTGACCTCTCCAGTGCTCAGCAGGACAATCGTCCTCTCTGAGGTGCAAAATCCTTCCCTCTGGCACTGGGACCCTGGGCGTGGTCTCTGTGGTTTGTGCTCATCTTCTGCCTTAGGGTCTGTGTTCCTCAGTGCAAGTCTGAGTCATTTGTGAGACCTTGGTCTGCTAAAGCAATAAAAGATCCTTCTTGTGTGTGAAATAAAGGTTCAATTTTGCATGATGTGCCAGATGAGTGATTATATTTGACAGTTTCAATATTTTGATTTCACACCGAGCCCCATTTTGAATTGCATCTGTCAAGGTAAAAGAAAGGTTTGCTCCTACAGAGAGCATTGTCTATGAGACAGGATAGTCTTTATTATGCTGCTCAGCAAATTAATATATTTCTTTCCGGCTTTGTCCTCACCAGGCAAAGAATCAGTTTCATTTTGGATATGATTTAAAAAAGAAAGAATCAATAAGGAATTAATTAAGGAATTAAATTAAGTCAGAAGTCAGATAAGGCCTGATAATGATGGAGAGTTGTATTACAGTTTTCTAACTTATTTTTTTGCTAACTAGTGGAATGAAAGTGCAAGTATGGGAAGTAAGAGTTAGAAAAGTAAAAGTAAATTAAAAGTAAATTTAAAAAAAATTAAAAGTGAATTTAAAAAAAAATACCCAAATTTGCTGATTTGGTGTGATTTCATGGGGGGGTACATGCCCTGCCATTAGTTCTCTTTTCTTCTTGTACTCACCAGTAGTAATTAATTGAAAATAACTTGTTTTGAACATACTGGCATAACATTTGAACACTGTTTTATTTGTTTTGGTAATTTTCCTTTTATTGCTATTTCTGTGTTACTGAATTGGCTGTTGTTAGTATTTTTGGGATCCTTGAGTCAGGTGTGTGTCAGAAAGAGAACATGAGAGCAAGAAGGTTTATAGTTCTGGTGGAGGAGAGCTGTCTGCTCATGAAGAGCGAGTGGATGCCACATACTGAACATACAATTTTGAGTTAATATAAATGTTTCATGAAGTCACAGAATCACGGAATGGTTTGAGTTGGAAGGGACCTCAAAGACCATCCATTCCAGCCCCCCTGCCATGGTCAGGGAACCATGTAAGCACTGCATGTTAATCTGTTTCAAGATAATCAGAAATCTGAGAAAGTAATCAAAGAGGATTTTCTTTATTTCTTTCTTTTTCTTTTTCTTTCTTTTTTTTTTCTTTTTTCCTAAATCCAGTAGAAAATCACCCCTGAAATGCAATTTAGAAAGGACTATGTTGCATCCCAACTTGTAGTGATTCAGGATGCTGCCAGAAGATAAATGATACTGAGCTTATCTGCACTAACTTTGACCTTATCAGATGGAAAGAGAATAAAACTTCTACTGTTGCAGCAAATTCTTCATCTATCTGAAATTTAATGATGTTTCATCTGAGCTATCCAGGTGTATTATGGTTGGTTTTCCTTAAAACTCTCTGACCCAGCAGCCTCCTCCTTGTGTCACAGAACTTGGCACTTCAGGAGATTCCCATTAGAACCCAGTTCCCTGTCCATCAAGAACTCCATAAACAAAGTGATTTATTGATACAGAACGCTGCTGTTGAGTAAACTGGCAGCCATAAACACTGTAGTATCTAGAAGTCATCGCAAAATGCAGGTCTGCAATCGTTGTGATGATTGAGCTTTATGGTAAAAGCTCTCTTTTGATGAAGTTCAGAGCTCACTTTGAGAGCTGTTTGCCAGTTCAGAGGGTACCTGGATGAGGTCACTCGGGTTTGTGCTCTCTCTATTTTTCCCTCGGTGCTAAGGTTCCAAGTCCTGAAGACTGTGTCCATCAGGTGTTGAGCTGGAATGTGTATTATGTCTGCCTTGTGTCAATTCTGGGTGCATTAAACCCCAGCCACGTATAAGCCCCAGAATTATAAAATTCCTCAGGGCTTCCTTTTTGCAGCTTGTTCCCCTTCTCTTTCACTCATTTCCTGGTTTAGCCTCTGTTTTTCTCTCACCCCTTCACCTTAAGCTGCTCCCCATCTCAAATAAATATTTTGGAAGCAAAAGAAGATTTTCCTTTTTTTTTTCCCCTCTCCCTTTTGGCAATATTTTGTTTAGACATTGGGAGTAGCTGAAGGTTGGAGATTTCCTTACAGAGAATTCATTTTGGTGAATTTAATTGAAACAGCAGTAGGAAATGAACGTGCCCGAAAACTTCCATTTTTTGTGAGGGCAGAGATAATGAGCAGGAGATGATCCCAGAGGTTCTTGTGTACATTTCTCTTCCACTGTGTTAAACATGTTTTCTGAGCTAACTCTGCCTTACGCAAGCAAACTTTCAAGTACTGAATGTAAAAAAATCCAACCAAACTCTGCATAACTTCACCTGATAAATAGAAATGCTGTCCTTCTGCAGATGACATGTTTTTTCATCTAGAGCAATCCTCTAAATGTTTTGTTGTGTTTCTCAGTAATAATTGGGAATATTTTATTTATTTTCCATTGAAGATTTCCCTCCCTTACTTTCTAATTATTTATTAATAAGCAAAATCTGGACTTGGGACGTACTAGAGGATAGACATTCTGGAATAACCTTCAGACTGGTCTTTTTCCCTTCCAATCTTCCTAGCTAGTTTAAAGACAGAACTGATAATTTTATGAGCAAGGTCACAGAATCACACCTGCAGTCATGGACTGCAGAGCCTCCTCTAAGCAGCCTGTTCCAGAGTCAGACCACCCTCACAATAATAAAGGTTTATACTGTGTCCAGATGAAATTTCCCATATTTTGATTTTGCCTCTCGTTCTGTCACTGGGCACCACTGGGAAGAGCCTGGATCTGGCTTCTTTACTCCTTGCTCCCTTCAAGAATTTATGGGTAAGATCCTCCTAAGCATTCTTTTCTCTGGGTTCTCACCCAGTTCTCTCAATTTCTCCTTGTATGACAAATATTCGTATCCATTAATCATCTTCATGACGCTGGGCTGGACTTGTCTTTATTTCAAAACACTGCTGTATTTACTTTAAAGAGAGAATGCAAAACACTGAATATTTTTGCCATGTAGTTTCCTTTTATTTGTGCCCTTAGCTTTATTTTCAATGAAAAACCAGTCAGTTGTTGATTTGGAGCACCAGATCAAACCTCATTCCTTTCTTTTCACATCTTCATCTTTTTCACTGATAGTCCTTGGTCTTCAAAGGATCACAGAATCCTGGAATGGTTTATGTGGGAGGGAACCTTAAAGATCATCCAGCTCCACCCCCTGCCTTCCACTAGGCCAGGTTGCTCCAAGCCCCATCCAGCCTGGCCTTGGACACTTCCAGGGATGGGGCAGCCACAGTTTTCTGGGCAGCCTGTGCCGGGTCTTCAACACCCATATAGGAATTTCTTCCTAATATCTAATCTAAATCTCTCCTCTTTTAGTTTAAAACTATTTCAAAACTATTTTAAAAAGTTACCAATAGTTGAGTTAAAGTTTTTAATTTAGAAGAACATCTTGGCTTGTGGAAGCACTAGCTAATTCTGTGTTTTCCGTAG
This sequence comes from Corvus brachyrhynchos, assembly GCF_000691975.1. NCBI lineage: Eukaryota > Metazoa > Chordata > Aves > Passeriformes > Corvidae > Corvus > Corvus brachyrhynchos. Next base: position 3,427,653 of record NW_008246063.1, read on the forward strand.
AAGTAATTATTCTGTAGTTGTGTCACACATTAAAGCTTATCCATGGAATTCTGCAACTTATGTTTTCTCCTCAGATACAGTATTTGTTTCAATTTTTTTTTTCTGTTCTGAGTGATTGATGAATCTTCTGCCAATTAAGAATGGAAATGGAAAGTTGACATCTTGTAGAATACGTTGTTTTCTGAGTGTCAGTTAACAGTAAATCAATTTAGCTTTCCTGTTGTTGTCCCCACTTAGACAGCTATTCTGTAGAGCAGGAGCATTTATGTCCATTGCATCAAGAAAAATATTTATTTGAAAATAAACGTGCTCTTTTCAATGTTTTGTTAAGATTTCCACTTACATAAATATAAGGTATTTTTAATACATGGTCAGCTATTTTACTTAGTATAATATTCAGTTAAAAAAAAAACCAAACCAAAACAAACAAAAACCACAGCTTTTGATCAAGCATTATTAATCAGGTGCTGCAAACACTTTCTATCCTGGTATGTGCCAGAAGAATTCTGTTAACACGGTGAGAAAACTTCATTTGTTCATAGAATTATGGAATCATTAAGGTTGGAAAAGACCTCTAAGATCAGTGAGTCCAAATGTTAATCCAGCACTGCCAGATCCACCACTGAACCTTGTCCTGAAGCACCACATCTGCCTGTGTTTTGAGCGCTTCAGGGATGGTGATTCCACCACTTCTCTGGCCATGTCTGTTCCAGTGCCTGACCACACTTTCTACTTTGTTTCTTCACATTTCAACTAATTTATTTTGACATTATATCCATAGTTGACTGTATTGTTACTTCTTCAAGGATGTAACAGCCAAATTCACCTCATTTAATTTAATACCTAATTTTTAAGGCATTTTGTAGTTTCTCCAAAGAAGTTATTAATTCATCCAGTTGAAGGGAGATTCTTGAAACTGAGTTAAAAAGCTGTTTTAATGTTCATGACTCGTTTCAGGTTGTATTACCCAAACTTAACAAATCTTATCATTAACACTGAAACTGAAAATCAAATATAATTAGTGAAGAAAGTGGTATTTTTGTACATAGCTTTAGCTAAAAATATGAAAGACCCTCAGGATATGATGGTAAATCTATTTTTAAAAGAGAGCATTGCTATTTAATGAAATGCTGAGCCCAGGGAATGCAGTCAAGGATAATCAGAGGCACTTATCACCTTTGACAGACTACAGTATTTCTTACAGCTTTGTTTCGGCCTGTGACTTCTTACTTCAGTAATTGAATACTTTCTGTGCCCATTCTTAAGCAAAACATTAAGCTTAAAAAAACCATAATAATAATAATAATAATAATAATAATTAAAAAAAAAGGTGTAGCTGCAGGGGATGGGAGCATGCTTGAAACATCAGATTTGAAATACTTAGATTCCTTATATCAGACTTACAAATCACAGGAGGGTTGGCTCAGTCCTTCATCTTCTGCAAGACAGGTAAACTCAACTCAATGCAGAATCATTGAAATCCCTGAAGTGTTGTATCAGGGAATCACTTTCCTGGCGTTCAGAGCACACTTATTGATGGTCTTGTTAGATTGTTTTTCAAGGTCTACAAAGAGCAGCTCTCTCCACTGTGACATGACATGCTGCCAAGTGTGGACCTGCTACAACCAAAGAAAGGAAATTCTCAAGGCAGTCTGAGCCCCCATCCCTGCCACTATTTCCACTTTATTTTTCCACTCTGAGAAGTGTGAAATGTGTTAAAGGAATGGTTGGGCTGTGATGAGACTGATCCGGTTTCCATCAGGAGCTGGAGGGGAATCCATTAGCAGGTCCACATGGAGAAGTTTTCTGATGTAGCAGGATCAGCATTGTGTGTGACCTCTGCATTCATGGTAATGAGCCATTCTGTACTACACTGAAATGCTGAAATTACTGGTTTCTGCCTTAATGCATCTCGAATATATCCATCTTCATTCTCCTTCAGTACCTCATTAGTAAAGAGTGGAAAGGACATGCAGCAAAGTTTATTTTCAGTTAATAAGTTTGAATAAGTGTTCTCTCAACACCAGCAAAGTGGTTCACTGATGAGAACTGCATGTGTAGAACTCAGCAGAAGTTGGCACTGAAGAACTGTAAAGAAATAGCTGTGGACCACTGGCAACACCTTCACTTCTGTCAGTAGTATTTTCCTATTGGAAGCTCTTTGTAGAGCTTTATTTCTTTGCATCTGCTCCTTCTGACCTTGAGGGTGGGCAGCTTAAAGGTATTTTTAGACCTTTTATGAGAGTATTTATGTGACACTGACTTCTTTTAAATTTGAAAGGCCAAGTAGCTTTTTATAGCATTGTTAAAGAGGCAGTGGTCATGGTTCAGTGGTTAAAACTGAATTCTATTTTGCACTTAAAAGCTGAGGTTTATCCCTTTAAGCCTTGTGCTGGCTTCATGGTTCAATGCAACTGTATGTTGGCAGGGAAGCAGTTTCTGGCTGCTTTGGACTGATTGTGTGGTTTTCTGCCTTAAAAAAACCCAAACAGGTATAGTTTGTGCTGTGTATCATCTTTATGCCATATTTGTAAATATTTTTGAAAATGGGTGCATTTTCAGGATAAAACCCAAGCCCCAGCTTTACCCAAAATAGCCTAAGGTTTGAATCAGTAATTTAAACGAGAAGAAAGAAATAGTTACGCTAACCACCTGCACATTAATCATTAAATTTTCAATAAATTCACAATTGAAACTGCCCAGACAAAGACTGATGTGTAAACTACAGGTAGAGGGGCAGTTTCACCAGCAATGACTTGCATTTTGTCCTTCTATTTTTTTTCCCTGATGGGATTGAGAGAAGCTTGTCTTGGAATCTCATAAAATACCTTGCCTCTTCTGCAGACATTATTTGATCAAAATCTAGGATCTGCAGGTATTTTTCTGTTAATGAAAACTGGCTGTGGAAACAATGCTTTACAGCAACTACGTCAGTTCTCTTTGTGTAGCTGGCCTTTGACGCATTTTTGTGTTGTTAAAATAAATATCGTTGGGGTTTTTTTCCTCTTTCGGTGATTGCCCCATGTGTGCTTTCTAACAGGGACATGTGTTTCCTTCTGCTTGTCACCAAATACTTTAACTTCTCCTTCTCAATTAATTAATGCCCTTAAAATATGTGGGTATCTGCTGGAGGAGATTCATCTACCTGTGTCATTCTTAGCATGATATTGCAGCTGCATTTATTTTCCTTGCTGTCTCTTCTAGAATATTGCTTTGCTTATGTTCTGAGAGCTTTGACAAAAATATATACAGGGGGTTTGAATTTGTGTGTGTTGACTTTGAAGCTGTTGGGCTTTGAGGGTCTCACTCGATTTTTGATGTTTGATCTTTTCTTGGTTTCCTCTATTCAAATGAAAACTACAAAAGTTTCAGAACACCCAGTCTTGAGGAAGGTCTCAGTATTCACAGGGAGAAGTGGAGCAGACCTCAGTCAAGCTGCATTTAGCAGCACCAGCCAAGGAGGAAGATGGTCCTCCTCAGCTTTGGTTGTGCCTGTGAGCATTTCTGCCATCGATGCCGTACTGCAGCCTCTGCCAGGTCACTGTTCCTCAGTAATTCCAGGGAAATCTGTCTCAGTCGTTCCATGAAGCTTCCACAGAACTTCCCAAAAACATCTTGCAAGCCTTTTCTTGGTAACACAATTATGTTGATAGAAGTATATAATCTCTCTGCATCCTTGAGATACCTGGAATTCTTCCCATCCAGTGTTATTCCCAACATGTCTGTTGTTACAGCTGATGTGCTGAATTAGGGCAGATCTGTGTCACTGCTGTGTCACAGGTGGGTGCAGTGGGCACATCTTGCCACTTAAATCCTGTTTTGCCAGAAGTGAGAAACAGACAAAGCTCTCTGCCAACAAGAAATCCCATTGTTTAAGGAGCTGGAGAAGAGGGAGATACAGCTCTTTGTGCCTAATGAGGGCCTCTGAGGTTTGACCTGGCTTTTCAAAAGCTGCCATTGGTTCTCTGACCCCGTGATGGAGCTCCTGCAAGGATCTTCAGCTTCACAAGGAGATTGTCAATCTCCCTTATTTGCCTTGGGGGCAGTCGTTGATACACAGCCGGAATGGGAAGCATGATGGCATCCCAGATCTTCCAGGAACCATCCTTTTTGTGTCCTTCCCTCAGGTTAATGGGTATTCCAACACCAGTGTAGACAGCACTGGTGGACTTTGCTGGTGAGAACAGCTGCTTTGCCCACCAGTTTTTCCTCCGTCCTTCTCAGGAAAAGGCTTTTGAAAGCTGCCTGGAAACACTGCTAAGTGTCTTCCCCACAAGGTTTCCTCTCACTTGAGAAGAACAGAGTTTTACAGCAGCTGTTTTGTGGCAACAAAGAGAGAAAAAGGACAGAGACTTATTCTGAATTTCAGAAAATTGTGGTTCGAGTTAAGTATTGTGATTGAGGTTGAACTAGAATTGTATTGCTTCATGAGGAAAACTGATTTGTATCTCTCCATCTTCTGGGGGGGGTGTGCTTTTTGTATTTTGCATGTTCTTGTGTAAGTAGAATCAGTTTTCTGTAGGTCAGGAGTCCTATCTTTACCAGGATCTGTAATTGGATTCCCTGTAACTCCAAGGCTGTATATGGAGGTCTCTGCACCAGTGGATATGGGCACTTCAGGTTAAGTGAAGGGGTTTTTTGTCATTACTTCAAACAGGTAAAAAGATTTCTAGAGATGACTGTGCAGCTGTTTCGCTTACTGGAGGTAATTTGAGCCATGCTTTTTGTTTGATGATGAGTCATGGCCAGCATCTGCAAAAAGGAGCCTTTCATCTTCAGCCCTTACCCTATTAAGGTTTTTCCCTGGTTAGGAGACAGGATCTGTGTTCCATGAAAGTTCTTTGGAGCTCTGGGCTCCATCGTGTTCCAGGTCCTGGTGGGTGCTCACAGTGTAAAGTGAAGCCCAAAGCATCTTGATACGCTTGAGTCATTTCTGGATTCCAAACAAAAGCAATAACATCCAAAATAATGTCCTTTACTTAATTTTCAGCACTGAACACACCTGGAATTTCATGTGTGTGGGATGCCAACCAAAGCTTGGATTGTGCTGTGGGTGCTTTAGTGGCCAAGCCCAGCTGTGTTTCACTGGCTTGTGTTCCTGATTCACTGGTTATGATTAATGATGGATGCTTTCCCTCAGTTCCAGCTCTTATTGAAAATACCTTAGGAAGAACTCATTGAAGCTTCAGTAATTATATTCATATTATCAGAAGTGACTTTCCAGCAGCTGCTTGATCTTTTGATTTATGAAGGTGCCCTGTAGTTCAGGATGGAAGTGCATGGTCTGGGAGCCTCTCTGCACTTAACTGAGTGGTGAATTTACCCTGAATCAGCCACACAGGCAATGACAGCAGGAAAAGATGCAACTCCTCTCTTAATGGTGGTGGAGAGGCCAGAGAACAATTTAACACCCAGCTTGATGGAGCTGATGACAAACTCTCTAAGACCTGCAATACTCAGCTGATTTTTTTCCCTTTATCAGTCTCATTTTTTTTGTATTGAATTCAGTTTGAACATTGAGAAAAGCTGAAGGGGGCCAGGGAATTACACTGTCCTTTTTTGGGTCGTTTTCCAGCAGCATGTGGATGGGTCAGAGCTTGAGTGAGGTGTTGAGTGAGGTTATAGGGCTGAGGCTAAAAAGGTGACTTAAATCAGAGGTGAGTGTAAGCAGAACATAAACACTGAAGTGGACACGGACATCTTAAAAGAACTTCCAATTTTTGGTCAATAAGTTTCCATATTTATAAATATTAAACTGATTACCTACTGGAGCGCAAGAGTGTGATGTGGAGAGTCATTATAGCCTAGGCCATGTATTATCTACAGAACTTTTAACTCAATTCTGGTTCCTTGGCCAAATTTTGTCCTTCCTTTTCATTTCCTCCTCTTCTGGGAATAACAGTGACTTTGGAAAAGTTTGTTATTGATAGTGATGAATAGGAAAAAACTTTAATAATCTGAGTGTGGGGATTAGAAGACTGGAAGGAAGGAATTAAATGATAAAGAAAAGAAATTTGATTTGGAGTCAGCGAGCCAATAAACTGTAGGATAGTTTTATAGAATATAAGTGCATATTAAACAAATCATTATTATTATTATGCCTCAAGTTAACTCAGTTTAAGCAATGAGCATTTATGGACAGGGCAAAGGTGTTGTCTAAAGATCTGTCTATACTTTGAAAAAGCTTTTGTGCTAAAAAAACCCCTTTTTAATTATTAATAGAACTGAGATTGAGAATAGATGATTTCTTCAATGTAATATAAAGGATACATAAAAACACAAAATGTTTTTGTACCTTCACATCATGAAACCTACATCTCTCCTAAAGCTGTCCCAAGAAAGCGTAGTTTATTGTTGTAGAAAGGCTTATGACAATAAAAATCATGAAAGAATCAAAGTATTCACCCTTAGAGAAGAAACTGAATTTTGGAGTCTACCTAACTTTGGAGGAAATGTGAGTAAAAGAATGCAGTGACATTGGTAGACTTAGTAAATGTTTCATAATTTTTAAGTCCACCCACTTGCAAATCTTTAGGGTTTGGTGGTATTTTTTCTCTCCTTACGTATTTGATACCCATTATTGTTACAAGCGTTATCTTTTTAGCTGCTTGATCAGACCTTACTGTTTTGGATCCTGACATGAAAGTAACAACTCTGTTTCATTTTCTTCCCGAATTGAGTTTAGATTTATTCCCAGGCATTACACTCTGTATTGTATATTATTTATTATCCGTTGGAGGGAAAAGCACAGTATGTATGTAAAATGAAATGAAAGGTGAACGTTAAGAAATTCAAAACCATTAGTTTTAAGGTAGAAGAGCATAGGCATCATGATGGAAATTGTGAGTGAAGTCCTATTTTTCATTTGAGTCTAGACACATTAAGTAGTAAACCTGGAAAGGGAAATTTGTAGTAAGTCATTGAGATGTTTTTTAAGGTATGAGTAATAATAATACATGAAATACCGAACTGTGCTGTGTTCTGTAAATAATGATCTAACCTGCTTCTTATTACTGTGTTTTGTGTTACTCATGAGCAGCCTTTACCCCATCTCGTCCTACATCAACTCTGCCAAGCCCAGCAATGGCAGGCACAATAAATCTACATCACACTTCACCAATATTTCCTTTTCCCCCCTTGATATATTGATGGAAAGCATCTCTTAAGATGGGCATCACTAGCAGCTTATTTCAAGGTGTCACTTATTTGCCTTCTGAATCACAAGGACTTAAATAGGATGGGACTTCAGAATAGTCAGTTGTGATCTCCAGTATGAAATAGAGAATTTTATGAGAGTAAGCTGCGGGGTGATTAGTGAGTGCTGATTACATGGTGACAGCAGGCAATAAATACATGTATGCAGGTTTTAATGATGGAATTTGAATTTACATGAGGAGTATTTTTACGTCAGTGCTCATTGTTTGTTTCTGGGGCTGTTCCGTGTGGGTTCAGAGCAGGTTCTTTGTTGTATTCTCTCTTGTATTTTGATGTTACGTCTCCCTGTCTGGGAAGAACCATCCATCTGTAATTTTGAAGGAGAGCCATCCATCTGTAATTTTGAAGGAGAGCTTCTTGCTGTTTATCTGGCATTATCTGAGAGGCTGTGCAGGCTGGACTCCTGTACAGAGATATTTGCAAGCACATGGTGACATTAGACAGTGGGTTATATCTGTACTACTTGTCCTCAGAACAGGCTCACCAAAACAAGCCCTGGTTTTTGTCTTTCGCATGGCCTCTTGCTTTTCTCACTGCTGCTGTCAGCTACACTAACTCACTTATATTTGATCCCTTGTGCACAGGAACTGGTTTATACAAATAATTAGCATTTTAAAATATCTATAATTTTTAAAAGCTGTTTGTTCTTTTCATATAAATGGGTTAATTTTTTTCCTAAGGCAATTTAAGCCATGTGCTTTTTTAATTTTGTGCATTTCCATGCTATTCAATCAAGAAAGCAAATCACTTTATTTCCTTTCCTATTTTAATTTGTGTACATGTATGACATAAACAATTAACTGATTTTTCCAATATTGAAATAATGATAATGATTTAACCAGGGTTTCTCAGCCTGCCTGGCAATTGTGTTCCTATAGGACAGGAACTTTCTTGAGACAAAAAGTCACAGATTTGCCATTGAAATGACATTATCTAAGACATATAACATAAAAAGAGATACATAAAAAGTGAGTTATTGGGAATTACTGGGAGGAAAATACCAGTTTGGTTTAGGGTACAGAGGTTGTCCCAGGTTTGTGAAACTGTTTGCTCCTCTTGGTTGCTGCACAATCACAGAATTGATTTAATTTCAAAAAGCAGTTTGTGCTTAGAGCTGTCAATCCATTTCTGATATTCTCATTATCATCTAGATAAACAATTAGTTTAACTAAATAGTGCTGTTCTCAAAATGGGGTGCTGATGGCTTTTTGCCTGCTTTAGCCAATTTCCAGATAGGAAAAGCGTGGAAAACCACCATGGGCAGAGGTAAATGTTGCTTCTACTCCTCCTCTGGCTTCTGTAGTCCAGGAGAGTCCCTTGCATCTGCATTTTGGAATTTATTTTCATCCCAGCCTGGGCTCCAGCTCCAGGGGCTGTGCAGTGGCATGAGGAGAGGGCTGAGCTGGTGCCTACAATGAGCAGGTTTTGGCTTCAGCGCTGAGAATGGCAAGAGATGAAGAACCCAAATCTCGTAGATCACAATTGTTTGCAGTGCAATTTTTTCTCCCCCACTGCATTATTCCTTTTGATGATGTTTGTGATTACAGGCCAAATTATCCCTAGTTATTGTTACTCACATTTGGCAGTTCAGGTGGTGATTTGATCTGGTGGTTTCCTGTGTTCTGGGGATCTCGGTAAGAGAACAGTCCCACTGAAAAGATGCGTGTAGGTACCCAGCTGAAGAATATTACAGCTGAAAAAAAGAGAAGAAAACCACTTTTTTATGACTTTGTACTCAATTACGCGTCATTAGAGTCTTCTGTATTTAGGAGGGAATGCTGCTGTTTACCCAATTTTCTACCACCTGGAAATAACCTGATTTACAAGTAAGAAAAGTGCTCTTTTCAGTAATATCCAAACTCCTAATGTTAGTGATGTGTCTTACAATGTGTCATGTGCTGATTAAAGTTGAGTTTTGTCCTTTTTGGGAATGATTCTAATGTAGTCTAGTCAAAGAATTTAATTAAATTACATGTGTAATACAACTTTCTGCCTTTTACTTAATTGGTCTCGCCTATGTTGTTTCTGCCTATTAGATGACAATTTAGCAATTTCCAATTTGTACACCCCTGAGGGAGGCTCAATGGGAATAAATGGGAGTAAAAAAATCTCTGCAGCTTTATTTCTCGATTTACTTGCTTGATGGCATCTCTTTTGTAGTTGTATGGAAGAAGAGAAATGGAGAATAGTAAGTAATAAAAGGAAATCTTTTGTGTGAAAGGCTTATATTGAGAACAAAGCAGATTGTGTAATCTTTGCTTCATGTATTTACAGCATTATTTGCTTAGCATAGGATATATAAACCCAATTTTAATAATAATGTACTTTCAATTTTAATATTAACCCTCTAATCCATTTATAACTGTTTAATTGAGTAACTCAGGGCAAATTAGTGCGTCAGAACCGTGGTGACTTCTTAGCTGTGGATGAAGAGGTTTATAAAACTGCTACACAATTTTGGGGTACAAATTTTCTGGTAGTAGTAGCCTGCCATTTTGGGATAATTTGGGTCTGGAATTTCTATGTTAAATTGCTCTTTGTAGATGGAAAAGAACAAAGATGTTTTTTGCTTTAACTGTCAAATTGGCCCAAAGCTGTGTGTATGTTAATATCTGTGCCCTCTGTGTGTTTTTGGGGGGTTCTGTCTCCTTCGCAGGAACTGGGATTTTAAGAAAAGTCATGTTGGTTATCTATAAAAAAATGAATTTCAACTCTTTCATAAGCTGGAAGTGAAACTATGATAATTTTGCCCCTCTTTAAAGGTAGAGAATAAATCTGATTCCTAAACAGGGATTCAGTTTAAAATAGATGCCTAAATCTAGATATGCCTGTGTTTTTTATAGTCAGAAAAATATAGTCAATGAGTGAAAAGGATATGTAATTTTCATGAAAGAGATGGCAAAGCACTGTTTTCTATATTGATATCTTTGAATTTTACCCCCTTTTTTTTAAAGGAAAATTTGTCATGCAGATGTTTAGATACCATCATCTTCTGGACTTCCATTATGTGTAAAGGAATATTATAAAGAAACAGAGAAACAGAATTTTGATTAAAATTGTTTCTTAGTTAATGAAATTTAGATTTAGGTGAATGAAAAGACTTTGTAAATTTCTATGTTAAACATAAATGCTGAAAAAAATGACCTTCAACATTTAAATATTTTAAAACGTTGCCAAAGCTTCTAAATAATACCAAGTTAATATTTTACTTGAAATAATACCTCCTCAGTTTATGAAGCATTAGCAAGATTAATATAAAATATTCATATTTTTAGAGGTAGGCATTTCCAAAGCATTATTTCAAGTAAATATGAATGAAATACTTAAATGAAAACTTATATTACTCCTTAATTCTGTGAGGGTATTCCTCATTTCAAGAAGAATACTTTCTCTTAAAAATCATAAAACTTTTGAAAAAGTTTAGTAGCAGACTTAAAATGATACCTTCAGTGTAAACTTTTAATGGAAGGGTCATATTTTGGGGGTTTTCTTTTTAATTGTTCCTCAGCTGGAGGCTTTTTCCTTGCAATGATAACAAAGGGTGCTTTGGGAAGTTGATTTTTAAAATCAAGGTGTCTGTCTCAGACACCATTAGCTGAGTGCTCATAACTTGTAGTATTTATAGTTCCCTTTCCCTCAGTTCCTCCAAATGTAGTGAAGAAATCCATTCTCGTGTAAGAGATTTGTGTCTGTGAAGCTGATAAGAAAAGTTCCTTTATAAGTGGCACCAAAAATCCTGGGTTTACCTCTGAGTTCCTTTACACAGCTGCATATGCTGTGAAAGCTTCCCAAGCAGGACTTTGCTCAGGTGAAATTCCCCTGTCTAAAATTTAGACTACTATGTTCTAACTATTTCTGAACCACAGGAAGCAGGAGTAAAAATCCCCTTGATCTCATTTGACTTTAGTGGGTTTGTTTAATTTGCTTTAGCTCTTTGAAGGTGGTTTGGTCACTGCCTGGACACCAGGCGACACGTGAGCAGGATCCACTGTCCATATACAATAAGTGGTCTTACACCATCCTAATTCACCAAGGGAGGTTAATGTGGCAGGAAACTGCTCCTAAATGAGTATCATTTCATCACAATAATTAAATAAATACTGAATTTCTAGCTGTAGTGTTCAGATCTGAGTCTGGTGGACATTTGGCTTCACTGCCCTTTCCCAGGGGGGCTCAAGGTCAAGGCTCACTGAATAGGAGGGCACTTGGCAGGGCAGTTATCTGGGATGGTGATTTCCAGATGGGGAGTTCTGGCTAAAATAACGAGGTATTTTAGAGCTGTGCTCATTTTCTTATATACCAGTAAAGCACATCAGAAAACTAACACAGCTCAGCAATATGTGGGGCAAAATGTGCAAAGGTAAATCAGTATAAATGTGATGGGATGAAAGTGAAGGCAATCCCAGCTCTGCATTTGGCTGAAGCTGGACCCAGGGCTGCCAAAGCTGGGTGTAACGAGCAACAGAAGCAGTAGAAGCGGCACCTTGGTTTGTTATCCATTATTTCCTTTAGTTTAAAACCATTACCCCTTGTTCTATCACTACAAGTCCTGCTAAAAAATCTGACCCCATCTTTCTTATACTCCTCTTTTAAGTGTTGAAAGGTTGCTTTGAGGTCTCCCAAATGCGTTTTCCTCTCAAGGGTGAACAATCCCTGCTGGTTTGTTTTCTGAAAATAGCTTCTAAATGAGCATGAGCATGAGCATGCTTCTAAACATATGTGCAGGTGTCATTGCTGGTGGAGGCATTAAATAAACTTCTAATATGTACAGTGTTTTTTGGGAAAAAAATTGTTTAGGTGAAATTGTGTGTGGGTGAGGGAGATGTGTATAATTTCTGTTATTAGTGCTGAGCAGTTGACTGCTATGGAACCTGTGACACACACTCCCTGTGAGCTAAGATTTCTGGAGCATGATTAAAGCTTTTGTGCTCCCACTCATGTCTGTGAACATTATTTCTGTCACTAGTTAAAAAATAACTTCTGTAGGTTGAACCTCATGGACCACATCGCTTTGTTGGGAGATGTTCATTGCTCTTCTGGTGCTTTGGTTTCTTAAACTGAGGATGTCCTGAGTGCCCCCCAGCTTTGCTTTTTGGCAGAGATTCTAGATTTCCTTGTTTAAGTAGGGTATCACTCAAAAACTTGCATCTGGGACTGGAGAATTTGTAGTAAGATCTGTGCAACTCTGTGGGTGAAAAGAATCAATGTATTTGTGGCAAAATAAACATTGTAAAGTCAATGGACTGGGTTAACTTGAAATACAAGACTTTTCAAGGGACTCACCAAAGAGTGCTCTGAACAGAAAATGTGAAGGTTGCAGGTGTGATAAAATTATACAGGTTATACTGGGAAAACAGTGACTTGGAAAAGAATTTATTAATCACACTAAATCATCTTGAGGTGAACTTCTGCTGCAGTGCTCTGGGAAAAGGGCAAATGTTACCTTTGTGTATAAAAAGAGAAGACAAGCAAGTAGATGGTAAATTAATGATTCATTATGAATGTAAAGTCTAATTGTATCTTGAAGTGACAATCCATGGCAAAATGGGTATTCTTGCACACTGAGCATTCATGCATCCTATGATTCTACCCAAAACATGTTTGAATCACCTCCTTTGTGAAAAACTTACTTTTTTCCTTATGTTGTATATAAAGCTCTGTACCTCTGCATTTTCCCTTAAGTAGCCACTGAGATGGACTCTTCACAATTTCCCATATGTACAGGCTGTCCTGGTGGGTTTTGCCCCCTAGTTTGGTTTTTGAGTAGGATCTCAGCATATTCTCTGAAGTAACCTTCCAGTCGTGTGCCACATGTCTCAGTCATACTCCTTTAAAAGAGGAGCACTGGGAATTTGGGAATTTTTCTTTTTTCTCATAGGCAAAAGTGAATTGATGTTCCAGGTTTATCATGTGCAGGAGGCTGTGAGATTCCTCTGAGTGCTCTACACACCCAACTCCACTCCTTTGGATCATCCTGCAGGGCCCTGGGACCGGCAACAACCATCAGTGCTGGGTCAGGACAGAGCCCAGGATGGGAAATGATTCAGGGGTGATTCCTGACCAGCATTTCTGGTTCTTTTGGGATGTTCCAGGAGCAGAGAAATTTGGTGGTTTTTGTCCCTTAATGCTCAGTGTGAGCAGAATCAGAATGAAGATCAGGTTTGCACCAGGTGAGCACCTGATTCCTTCACTCGAGACTCCCTGGAAAAGATGAAATCATTTCAAAGTAACAGAGGTTTTTACCTTCTTCCACTCTATTTTTACTGTTTATGTTTTGTGCTGGGCAATCTTCTCAGTCTTTTCCTGGGGAGATTCAGGCAGCTGGAGCGATAACTAGGCATGACTGTAGAATTGAGCTTTTTGGTCTTGTTTGTTACATCTGGCCCAAAATTCCATGTTTTTAATTTGCATATGTTTTCTTCTGAACTTCCTGCCATATGAAGGCAATAATGAATTACTCAAATGAGCAGCTGAATATGAACATATATATTTTGACATTTATTTCTCTGATTATTACTATTCCACTGAGAGAGAGGTAGGAGGTACAGAATGGCATTATTTTGGATAAAGAGACTTTTGAAATCCTTGTGTAGTTCAGCTGCGATGAAGGGAGGATAGTTAACTCAATCTTTAAGTATTACTGTACTTAGGCTTTTCCAGATTTCCTAATGAAAGACTATTGATTAATGGTCTCTTATGCCCCTATGGAAATTGGTGTATTCATAAAGTAGGCTATAACCATTATTATTATTATTATTTTAAATTTCTTATTTCTTTAGGTAGCTAACATCTCTGCTGCATGGTGATTGCCATGGGAATCCAAATTATTTAAATGGGCAAGTGAAAAAAGAGGCAAGTTGAAGTTAATTGTTCTGCCTCTTCATTTGCAGTTTATGGTTTTCAGATTTGGAGTTAGGAATTAACAAGCTATATGCCCAGCACGCATAGTATAATCACATTTAAGCAGAAGATTTATGTAGCCAACTATCTCTTAGCACTGCTCCATTTTCAAATATTACATTATATCCAGTGGAACGATTCTTTCCTGTTTTAACTTTTTATAGTCTGAAATGTTGTTGCTCAGATAAGTCTAAGCTGTTGAATATTGCAGACTTCAGCACTATAGTTTGACTTTTATCTCCTCTTCAATTATTTAAAATAAATAATTAAGTTCTAAATGCAAATTTTTAAATTTAATTGACCTTTCTCAAGATTAATGGAAAAAATTTATCTTCTGCTCTGCATGGTTCAGATATTAAAGCCATTGTTTTTCTTTCCGCAGTCAGTTTTATGCCAGGAGGAGAGATCATTACTTGTGGGTCACTTGAGCTACTAAATTTTACAATTGTATTTTATAGTAGTGAATGAAATACAGGTTGTACTTCTAAATCTGTGAAAGAATTACAGGTAAACATGAGGTATATATTAATTTGCACTGCTTTACGTTATTATTACCAGCCAACAGTACAAATGTCTTCATCTCACAAGAGATTTGATTCTTCAGGTCCCTCTTTGCCTGTAAATTATTATATAGTGGGGCATCACTTCCAGTTTGGTATCAGCTGCAGGGCTTGTATTTACAGTGGAATTCAGGTGTGTACCTGAAACATAATGCTATATATTACTAGTGAGATTGCACAATGAAAGAATCAGGCAAAGTTTTTAAAGGAAACTTGTGCTTTTATGCATTTCTTTCCCTCTTGAATGTGAGAATGAGAGTATCATTCTCACTTCAAGTTTTCCTGAAATTTAAAATCACTGAGTGTACAGGGACTCTTCATGCACATAAGCATTTTGCATAAGTGGCAATAACGTGGTCTGGCACAGGGTCCCTCCTGTCTACTTTATATGTGCAAGGAGGATGAACAGGAAGCATAATACTGAATAAAGTCTCCAACTGCCTCCTGTCAGCTTCATTTTGGAAGCAGCTTGCAAACTCATCTGTGGATGATAGTATTTAAATAGGTAGTTAGCCACGAGGAAGAGTTTTCTGTTATACTGTTTCCTGTTATACTGTTTCTTCTTAAGGATAATTGAATAAGGACTCTCTCTATATTTTATTCTTCCAAGCTAAGCAGCAGTGTTTTATTTACTTAATGAAAGATGAAATCTACTTATGTTGAGCAGATTGCTGCTTTTCTTTTAATACCATGCCTGTTCTTAACCTTGTTTTATTTGTAGAGTATCACATAATTAATTTCAATTTATAGATTTATACTCTTAGAAGAGGACGTGTAATGATCTGAGATGTGTCACTGTGGGATGGGATGTGCCTGGGACCTGCCCACTGTCCTGCCAGGAACAAAGGCAGGAGTTTGCAGCACCCCCAGTGATGCTGCCTTACTCAATTTTTCATCTATTAATTTTCTCTACCAGATGGCACTTCTGTGAAGCTGTCAGTGCTGCTCAGTTTAACTGGCACTGCTTTGGGAAAGGGGGATATGGAAGGCACTGGCTGGGGAGCAGTCATGATGTCGTTTCTGGAAGTTATTTTCCTCCATGCAAAGTCCTTTCTGCTGAGCATTTTTTTGTCAGGGCAGGGTAGGATTTCCAGTAAAGTTGCAGCTCTTTTTATGAGAAGAGGTGAAATGAGCTGTCCAGTGCCTTTAGTAGCTCTGCACTGTGACTTTAATAGGACTTCAGGTGACTGTCATTGAGATGGTGGCAGTGCCATCAGAAGGTTTGTCACTTTTTTGCCTGTAAACCATCCTGACAGATGATGTGAGAGGATACCATGCAGACATATCATCAGGACTGCTGATGAGCTGACCTTCTCCTCTTCATCCATTTAATTTGTATTTGAATAATTTGCATCCCTGTAACGATGCTCAGTTGTCTGAGGAGCTGTCACAACAGCTTGGGCTCATTTCGTGACAAAACCCAGTAGTTTCAAAACACAATTGGTTCATTATTCATGAAAACTGTTGTTACTTTATTCCTCCTCCTGCTCAGACAAGGATGGCCAGAGAGAAACAATACCTGTTTTCCATTTGCAGGATTGGATATTTAATTTTTTTTTTTTGCATAATGCAGTGTTTTCAAACAAATATCTCATTATTTATTGAAAACTCATCTAGTAGGAAATTTGGATAGCTCCCCATGAGGCAAAGAAGTTAAAATGGAATTCTAGTCCCTCTTCCTGGCACAAGTTTATTTCTAAACTTTTGAGTTTTAAGATCTTCTCTGTTTTCCCTGATACATAATTACTGTGAAGGGCAAGGAACAGGTGCCCTTGCACAATGTGAACCGTCATTACCTTGGCTGTTTGCAATAAATTGAATGCCTGTTTCAAACTGAATAGTCTATTTTTACCTTTTCCTATATAGATTACATAGATTCTTGTATATCACAACAAGCAAGGACAAATTTGGGGAGAAGTGCAGAGAACTCTTGACAGGAAACAGGTTGCAAAGTAACTGCAGAAGACAGCAGAGAATGACTTTTTAGGGCTAAAATACATTTCAGTCTCATTATTCTGTTGCACAGCCCAGTGACAAAGTTGGTGATGTTGAAAAGGTTGCCTTTCACTGCCCTCTCCTTCTTCAGGGTGAGGTCCATGTGATCTCTAAAGATCACTTAAAAAAGTTGAAAAAAATACTTTTTTTAGTTGGTGATTGTAATTCATTGTCCAGCTTATCCATTTTCTCCTTCCATCAGCTGGCTCTGGGAATTGTTTGTCCACTCATTAACACCTCCCTGGTGAAATGCATCACTTGAGATGGGAGAAATCTTCAGATTTAAAAAGAAAGCGAAGGAGCTGTGTTTGAGTAGGGGTACATTTTTAAGGATGAATGACTGATTTAGGTTATGGTATTCATTTTTTGTTTGGATTCTTGTGCAAAGCCTTCCCATGTACTACGTGTTCCATAGGCTGAAGAATAAATACTGAAGTAACATTACAGATAAAAAATGCGGAGACAAAACTTGAAATGAATATTTTTAGCACAAGAGGAAGCAGAATATGGATGATAAAAGGCAGATAAGTTTAACAAAAAGAGCAAGGATTTAATTTTGTTGTGCTTTACTTTGAGAGGAACTACAGTCTTGAAACATTTTATCTGTTTATTGCTTTCATATATCCTACCTACTGCTGTGTTCATAGTACTGTTTTGTGTGATATTTTTCTCTCTGTAGTTCTCTTTTACTCAGACTCTTCACTTTGTAGCTGGCAAGTGTGTTGTGGTGGGTGTTTTTGTAACTTCTCATGTGACATGAGGTGCCACTGTGCTAAATACAGTATAAACATTATAAATAAAAACATGGTTAGAAGATTCGGAAACAGTAGAGCCTCTGAGTACTGAGAGCCCTGTTTACTAAAGTTTTCCATAACTTAGAGTTTAATAAAAGTTACTTCAAGGAGAGATGCACAATGAACAGTTAAGAGCAATCTAGGCTCTGTTCCTAAAGTTGATGTGGATTTATTGGAGGCTGTTGGGGTACAAAGTGCTTACATGCATATTTAATTTCCAGACAAAAATTACCATATTGCCAGCAATGATCCTTCAACAGAGGAATGCAATCTGAATGCTGCAGTTGCATATTAAATATTGTTAGGCTAGAATATTTTTCTCAAATATCTATCACTTAGAAAAGTGCAACACAGTAATTAGATGGGAACTGTTTTCCTGGTCCCTTTGGAGATGGATTCTAAATACTTCTGACTGTCCAGAAGCTAAGACAATTTATTAAAATACGCTTATAGGAAACTAACTGTATTTCTGTCAGAATATAAGCAGTATTCTGTATATAATAGAAATCAAGTCCTGGGTTTGCATCGGCTCACATACCACAGAGGGATGGAGTGATCTTGGAAACAAAGACAATGAAATTCAAAATATTCCAGTTGTGTCTTCCACGTGCATTGCCTGTGCAAAATCCAGGAAACCCAACCTGCATTTGCAGAATCAAATCATACTTCAGTGCCAGTAAGAATTGATGTTGTTAGTCATAGTTTCAGGCCTGGTAATTTTTTTCAGAATCCACTCTTCAGATTGTATCTGGGTGTTTTTCATTATGGTCTTTATTTCTGGCTTGATTGTGGCAGTTCCTGTGATACACTTTTGTAGCTCATGTTTAGCTTTTGAATATGCTTAGCACTTGATGGACTCTGCATGTAAATGAAGAACTTCTAATGATCTCTTGCTGCATTAAAAATAGCCAAAACAAAACCTTCCCTTGGAGAGGAAAAGATTAATTCCTCTGCCTTTGGGATGTGAGGATCAGCAAAGATGCAGGCTGCAGAAGTGGTAGCTTACAGAAACCTTTGCCTGAGTGCTGTATTTGTACTTTTTAGTCATAAAATCATAGAGTGCTTGGATTTGGAAGGGACCTTAAAGGCCATTTAGTTCCAGCCCCCTGCCATGGGCACGGCCACCTTCCACTAATGGTGAAGGGGGAACTTTAGAAGCTTCTTCTCAGATGTCAGTTTTTGCTCAGTCTTGATAAGGTCTATTGAATTCATCTTCCCACAGGAAACATCACAAGCTCTAGATTGTTCCTTGTAATTGCTGTGAATTTTCACCCAGTTTCTTTTAGGGTCAAGATTCTTTTAAATTAATGAGAATTATAGAAAATCTTTTCTGGTCTGAAGGGATTTCAAAGGTCTTTCTTGTTGACATTTGTTACTGGTATTTTCCTTTTGGCAACTCATAGAATATGTTTCCCTCTTTATATGAAGAAATAGATAAAAGAATAACAGCAGTCCTGTGCTTTTGTGAAATGCCCTTCCCAGACCCCTTTTCAGTTTGTAGCTGCATTTCATCCTGAATGGTTTTCAAAGCTGTTGCTTGGTCTCCTTAAGTGCAAAGTCATCTCAAGAGCAATATATTTTAATTCTTCCCTAATTATTTTTCTATTTCAGACAATTCAGGAAATTAAAGCTGTTTTGGCAGCATAGTATATTAGATCTTCCATAACCACATTTCATGTGATGTGAGCTGGTCTAAATTCCCTTTTATATTAGATTAGTGATTCTAATTTAACATATCAGTATTTAGTATGCATTATAGTGTACTATATTTAATTTGATTACCTTTTATGCCTTACCGTACATTTAATAAAGCAATTATTTAACCATTTACTACCAATGAATTATACTGGGATATTGAAATTAATATTGTCTGTAATTCATGAAGATGCACAAAGCAGGAGGGAAGTGTCTTCTTAAAAAAAAAAAAATCAAGGGCCACATTTAGGCCCTACTTCTGTGGTTATTTTGTCTTTCCTTCCTGAGTTTTGCAAGGAAAAGTGAGGAAGTTGGCTTGTGAAATCAATGGACTCTCCAGGTGGTTACAGTTCACTTCAGGGATGCTTTCATATATAATATTCTGCTTTCCTTTATATGGGTTGGTATTAATAAGCAACTTTAATAGTATATTCATCAGCTTTTGGCCCAGTCTTGTTGCTTTTATCAGCAAGTCTTGAGCACACCATGAGCTTTCACCTACCAAGAGTGGAGGCAGGTGAACCTCTACAGAACCACAATAAAGTCATCTACTTGCAACTGCAAAATAAATGTCTTATGCACCACTCACAAAGTCATTGAGATGTTGATTGATGATTTGTAAAGCATTTTACCATCAAAGGCTTAGACTTCTGTTTTCAGTAGAATAAACCATATGGTTTATGTATCAGTAATTACAGACTAGGTGCCACTGAAGCCGATATACTGATACTGTAGTGCCCGTGTTTGCAGTGCTCTGCAGTTTCTGCAGAAATAATATCAGTGAGGATGATGTTGGTTTTTTTTTTTTTCTTTCTTTCTTTTCCCTTGCTACAGCATAGCTATCCAAGTGGACAAGTTTAATTTTGAGAGCTTCCCAGAATCCCCAGCTGATGGGGCACAGTTGGCGAATGCAAAGCAGCTGGAAGAAGAAAGGCAACAAGCAAGAGGTCTGGAGATTAACAGCAAGCTGGATATTTGCTGGAAAATTATATCCTTTCATAAATACTTGCTTTAAAAGTATATAAATAGATGCCCTCTGATACATTTTATTTTATAATTCAATTCACTTCACAGCAGTGTTACTGAAAAGAAAAGTAATTAGAACTATGAAGCTTATCGTAATTATAGACTGTTTAAGGTTAATTGTGCTGTATATTATTTAGGCGATGCTTGGGTCATCCTATAATGGCTTTTTCTGAGTCACTGAGCATGTCATAAATCCTGTGTGTTTTTCCCAGCTTTTAGGGAACTGAGGAAGTGTAGTTAGGATTGATGAGTAGTAGATTCATGGGGTCAAATTTTTCTGTTCTCCCCCACAGCAAGTCAGTGAATAATGAAGAAATTCATGAAGCTGGATTTGGAGAGTTTGCATATATTTAATTAAATTTGAGTAAATCAGAACATATTAGAATAATTTATTTACAAGTCCTCTTTATAGATTTAGTAATGTATCTAATCTTGGGTAGCTTTTTAAGGCTTAGACAGGGATTGTGTGATGACTTAGTCATTCTAAACATAAAATCCCCACAATAATTCTAAATGCAGTAAAATATTGCCTTATGATTATTAATAAGAAATTGCATTCAGTTTAGAGTTAAAATAAACCAATGGTGTTGCTATAAATTTTGTGATTTCTATAAAAAAAACTTGTGCTTGGCTTGTCAAAAATACACTTTCTCATGATTTTCTTCAGGAAACATTCTGTACAGCAGTCCCCCAAGCCATGTGATGGTACTCAGCACTTCCCAGGAGATTTATATTTTTCACACAGATCATCTTCAAATTCACATGATAGGGGGTGGCAGAAGATGAGAGAAGAGTGGCAATCAAATCATGCTTTATCTGTTTGTACTTATAATTGTACTTTTATCCAGTGATCTGAAATGATGTTTCATTACTAATTATTGTGAGGAAGAGCTTCTTTACTGTGAGGGTGACTGAGCAGTGACACAGGATGGCAGAGAGAGGCTGTGGAGTCTCCTTCCCTTGAGATATTCAAGGGCTGTCCTAGACACAGTCCTGTGCTCTGAGGATGCTGCTTGATCAGGGGGATGGACCAGACGACCTCCAGTGGTCCCTTCCAAACTTAACCATCCTGTGATTATTAAATCGATCTGGATTTGTCAAAAGCAAGGCTTGAGACATAAATGAGATTCCTAGTGCCTGGTTCAGTCCAGATTCCCCAAGCAACATTTCAGAGAGAGCTCCTTTTATGCAAAAATGTCAATATTTAACCAGAACTCACTTAGAAAATGTCTATGTTATGGAAAGATATAAATATTCTGTGATAGCACAGATGAATTCTTACACTGGAATTGAGTGCATAGTTGTAATCATTTTGTCAAGGTGTAAAGATACAGCCTCACTCCTTTCAGTTGCTGGGCAACACTGTTTACATCCATTCTGTGTTCTGGATTTAACCCCAGTTTTGGTCCCAAAACCGTTGTGGCTGACATGAAAGTCAGTCAGAAACCAGTAGAACAGTGCGTGGATTCTGTGTGTTACATTCAGTGCAACCATTACTTTGTGTTTTTAATACTTGCTGTGATTGTTCTCTCTATTCCAGGAACTAAAACTAATCTAATTAATGAAAGGCAACAAGTTTCACATGTGCTTAAAAATCCTTGAAGAAATGTGTACATTCTTTTCCAGGTGTCACGTTCCAACTAGAGTTAGTCTTTCCCATGGAATTGTAGAATCATTAATGTTGGAAAAGACCTCAAAAGACCTCCAAAATCGAGTCCAAACTTTGCCCAAACACCACTATGTCAACTAAACCACAGCACTGAATGCCACATTGAGTCCTTTCTTGAACACCTCCAGGGATGGTGACTCCACCACCTCTCCGGGCAGCCCCTTCTGATGCTTGACAACCCTTTCCATGGAGAAATTCTTCATGATGTCCAACCTGAACCTATCCTGGTTTAATCCTTTTATTTCTTGCAGCAACATTTAGATGTGAACCAGTAAATAAAAAAAAAAAATAGTCTTCTCTCCATTCTGCTAAGTTTAAGAAACTTGGTTTCTGAGATAATTTTCCCCCATCAGAGTAATTAGACACAGGCCAGCAGAGTTACTGATGGACAGACAGGCAGAGAAATGGATGGGTAGTTCAGCTGCATTAGCCTTTTTTTCCTTCAGGAGTCAGCCTAAGTGCACCCAAGAGAGCAAAAGTATTTGCAAAATTACAAAAGGGTAGAGTTACTGATATTTCCTGCTAGATGAGGTCTTTGAGCACATCTCTTGAATGGTAAGGCCAAGTGATCCCTTTGTTATCCATCATCTCTGAGCTACTTTGAACTCCCCAGATAACTTTTCTCTCCTGACTGTGTGCATGACATGGGAAAGTGATGGGCTGAGGTGAGTTAACATCACAGAATTTGCCCTGAGGTGTGATCCAAGGCCCACGTCAGACGCTTACACCAGGACTTGCAAAAGAATGTGGAGGGGAAATTAGAGTGTGCACAGGGAATTAGCAGGAAAGGAGACATGAGACAATTGAAAGCTTTTTGACCAAGGACAGAGTCATCCAACAGAGTGAGGAGCTGTGCATTTGGTACAGACCCCCAAACAAGAAGCAAAGCTGGATGAACTCTTCCTTTGACGACTGGAAGAAGTCTTCCAGTTGCAGGTTAGCTTATTTCTGGAGTACTCTTAAGGACAACTTTGGTGTACAGGTGTTGGATGGTTTGATTTGGTATGTGCTGTGTGGGATCTGCTCCTTGAACAAATGATCCAGCTGCAGGGTTTGAAGTTTGGTGTCAGCCTTGGCTGCAGTTGTCCTGAGATCATGGAGCTCAATATTCTGAGGGAAGTGAGGAGAGTAAGTGGCAGAATAATGACTCTGGACTTCAGCAGGGGAGACTTTGGGGACGTGGAAGGCAGGATTGGAAAGGATGCTGGCCCAGTGGAGTTTCTGGGCCTCCAGGAGCAGCCTTCTCAAAGCCTGAGAGTTACAGCAGTCAGCAAAGTTCATCTGACAGCAAGGTGTGTCATGAGGGGACTGTTAAATTCCAGTTAGATACTAGGAAAATTCCTTTTCACAATGAGGGTGCTCAGGTACTGGAACAGGTTGTCCAAAAGTGCTGTAAAATTGGTATCTTTGAAGATGTTAAAAAATTCTGGGCAATGCCTTGAACAACCTGGTGCAATTTCAATATTTTCTGTGCTTTGAGCACAGGGCTGGACAGTGACTCTGGAATTGCCTTTCAATATAAGTTATTCTGTGATTTGTGCAGTTGGGCAGAGGGCTGGGTCAGAGAATGACTTTTGAAAAGTAAACTCCTTTTCCTTCCCTATCTTCTCCTATCTCCAGGTTTGATTGCAGCCAGAGAAATTTTCTAATGTACTGTGAAGGAATTGCTATTTCAGTGAAATGAGACTGTAACATTTTGGGGTCATTTTCTTGAAAATATTCTAAACCTGGCCTAAACAACCTTTAAAAAAGTGAGACAGACTTCCAGTGCCACCTTAAATATCATGTTCCTTTTTAAACTTTTCTAATAATTGGACTTTTTTTCTTACTTCAGCCTTAATATCTGTGATGTATAGAAGTCTGTCC
Source organism: Corvus brachyrhynchos (assembly GCF_000691975.1). Lineage (NCBI taxonomy): Eukaryota > Metazoa > Chordata > Aves > Passeriformes > Corvidae > Corvus > Corvus brachyrhynchos. The sequence continues at coordinate 3,451,373 of NW_008246063.1, forward strand.
TATTTGCAATGTTTCCTTACATTTTTTTAATTGTATTTTCTTCCCCTTCCTCATTTTTTTTGTTTTCCATATTTAAACCTAATTGCCAAAATTTCTTTCAAAGCACATTTTCTTTCAGTCATATTGCTGATGTTGTTCTGCAGTACAGCTCTATTTTTCTCAGTATGTGGGATCCAAGGCTGGAGGCAATACTGCAGGTCAGGTTTCTCACAGAAGAAAAGGTACCTTCCGGGTTTCAGAGATGATGTTTTCTCTGAGAACTATTGTCTGATTGATTTTTTTTTTTTTGCATGTGGTCCAGCATAACTGACTGAATTATTATTCCCAACTTTCATTTATAGATTTGTTGATTCCTTCTAGGGTGGTACTCGGAGCTTTTCTTCATTTCATCCCAGTGATCTTCGTAAGTTCCACTCATTTATTAGGTTTGTGAACACTGACATCTTTTCCAAATACATAAAAATTATGAATGTTTTTGTATTTCATCATCAAAGCAGCCAATCAGGATTTTGAAATTATTATCTATCAGACAGAAGCTTGAGTCATCTCAAGTGATTGCTTGACAGCAAATCACTGATAACTCTTATTGAAAATCATTTTTCTGTGTCTATTCAGCTTTTGATGACTTTATCTTGATCATAATTATTAATCTTCAGTTACGACAATATTACATCTTGTGGAACTTCTGTACATCAGTAAAGGTTTCTTTACATTTCTATGCTGCTTCTTATTGTTTACAAAAATAACTATTATTTAAGACCCTAAATAACTGTATATAATTAGTTTTAATAATAAAGTACCAGAATAATAATCAAGCAGAAAGCTTAAAGTATGAATATGGCAACTGCTGTAAGTAAAATGTGCAAATAATGCAGATTTATTTTTAATTAGTATAATTCTTACTTAGGAACATTTGCTGTTTTTTATGATTATGTGCCTTCTTCCACCTGCATTTATTTGCAAAGGACATATGTATTGAAAATAATTTTTTTTAGGATGCAAAATGTGGGATGCTGTGGGGAGAAAAAACATAAGTAACTTCCAGATAGAAGCCATTTTTAAAAACCTATTGTTTTTTTAAGCAGTAGATTTTAGATAACAGACTGTGTTCTAATTGTGAGTACCCAGCTACACATGAGGCAATCAGAGAGTGTAAAAGACCAAAGTTTTCCCTGGGGAAATAACTAGTTCATTTGACTGTCATTTAGGTTTTTGGTATGAAACAGTTTATATCATATTCAATCTGTTGCTACAGAAATGTGAAATGAGGGTGTCAACTGTGAAAAATTAGGTTTTTAGGTTGTTTTTTATTTTTTTTAAAACAGCATCTGGTGATTGTGTGTTTGTTGGCTCTGAGGCCCCCACTGAGGCTTATTTGATTGTGCAGATGAAAATATCTTGAGCTGTTAAATATGAACTATTGTGCTGGAAGCTGGAAGTCTACTGTTTGAGTCCTGGCTGATGCCTGTGTTGTTAATAACAAAGATTTGACTGTAGGAAATGAGGCCTGGGTCAGCAATCTGGCTCCTACAGAAGAGCAGGTTTGTGATGGCAGCAAGACCTCAGCAAAACACGTGGAGATTTGGTTAAGCAGATAGATTCTGCAAGGTCAAACTTCACCTTGGCAGTCTGTACTCGTGTTTATCTGGACAGTCTTTTTCAATGAATTTTAAATCCTCGTTCTTACACTTGCGTCTTTTGTCAGCTTTGACTTTGAGCTAAGAATAAAAGGGTATCTTGGCAACCCCTGTTCAACTCCTTTGCTTTCATTGACTTTTAAAGGCTTTGTCTTAGGCAAACTCTGGAGTTAAGCTTTTCTCTCTCATTCCTTTGATATTTTCTTACCACATATTTTGGTTGCTTTTCATCTCCAAGATAATGAGTTTGTAGCAATTTTCAGTTTCATATTTTTCCTATAATGAACAATTTTATGTAATTGTCTGATAATACGGTCAGGAGACAAAGATCAGTGATATGGAATTCCATGATCCAGATCCCTCTGTAGGTCCATGCGAACACATAATTCCTTTATGTGTTTGTTGCTTTATGTTTCAACAAGTCCACTTCTGTGGTTGCATCTCAACCTTGCTTTTCCCTCCTTTACCACCAGACTCCCTTCTGCTGCTTCATTCAATGATCTCATTGGACAAACGCAATTTCATTTCCTGAATACGAGTCAAATAATCTGTGCATGGCTAAACCATTTAAATGTTACATTTTGCTTTCACACAGAATGAACAATTGTGAAAATTGAAATTTCTCATCAGTTCTACAATCCATGGCCATGTATCTAAGATAAACTAATATCATCAATTTGTTTGGCAAATAAACAAATAAGACCCTGAACCTCCAGCTTAACATACAATAACATTCACCGAGCTATTTCCTGTCGATAGAATTTATTTTGCCACGAGATGACAATAAGCTGTGTGCTAAAAATAAGCTTGGTGCTTGTGATGGAATAAAGAAATTTATTTATCAAAAAATTTTGGCTGTAAAAGCTTAAAGCCGTTTTGGGATATTACGTAATTTTCTCTGTTAATCAATTCGGGTGTTTTCCTTGTGCGTTTCTTTTTTTGTTGTTTGTTTGTTTGTTGTTTTTTTTTTTTAAACATTTTTTAGCTTTTGCAAAGAGCCATTCAGTTTGATTGTTTTTTTCTTTAATGTGTAACCAAAAAACCACCAATAGTGTCACAGAATGGGTCAGGCTGGAAGGGACCACAGTGGGTCATCTGGTCCAACCTCCCTGTTCAGGGCAGGGCCATCCCAGACCACATGGCACAGGATTGTGTCCAGATGGTTCTGGAATATCTCCAGGGAGGGAGACTCCACACCCTCTCTGGGCAACCTGTTCAGTGCTTGGTCACTGCACAGTAAAGAAATGATTCCTCATGTCCAGGTGGAACTTCCTGTGCATCAGTTCCTGCCCGTTCCTCTTTCCCATTGCTGGACACCAGGAGCAGAGCCTGGTCCATGTTCTGAACCCTCCCTGCCGACACTGACAGGCAGGGATGAGGTCCCTCTCAGTTGTCTCTTCTTGAAGCTGAACAGGCCCAGCTCCCTCAGACTTCCCCTGCAAGAGAAATGCTCCAGGCCTTTAGTCATATTTTCTTGTCCTCTGCTGGCCCTGCTCCAGGAGCTCCATGTCTCTCCTGTCCTGAGGAGCCCTAAATGGACACAGCACCCAAGATGTGCCTCACTGCCTCCCGTGGTTTTATGTTCTAGGGGGAATGTTCTACATCTGAATACGTGGATCTGCTTTGGTAGCATTTAGCAACAATAAAGAATGGAGAAACACCTGTTTTATAGTAATTTTATAGCGTTATTTGAGACATTAAGCTTTCCACGAAGCTTTAAACAGTGAAAATTTGTAATATTCCAGGCACCCCTGTGAGTCTGTTGTAAGTAAATTACAGTAAAGTTAGTTTAATGTTACAGTTAATGGCAGCCACTCTGTTTTAAAGCACCTTTTAAATACTGCCTTTTTATTAGTGTTTTCTCTCACTTATAGTCCTTAGATTAAAGATGTGATAACAGAATTATTTATCAGCTGTTTCTGTGAAGTAATTCAAATTATTCTCTACCCTCTAGTGTGTTTTATGGAAAATACTGAGTTGTGCTGGTGTTCTGAGTCTTATTTTTCAGCAGCAGCACTCTTCTAAGGTGATACTCTGCTGTCTTCTGTTTTCCAAATAGATGCTTTTCTTTAATGGTGTTTACAGCTTTCAGACTCTTTGGGGTTTGTGAATTCTTTATTTGTGGTCTCTTTAGGAGAAAAAAAAAGTGCTACTTATGACATTTTTCAGGGCATAATGAGAATATTTTAAAAAATAATGGCAAGAATCCTGTACTCAGTATTGATTTTCCTCTTCTATCATCTTTGAGCTCTTGAGTCTCAATCACTTTAGATCTGCTTTTGTTCTGAGCTTTCAAGACTTTTCTTTAAATCTCCTGGCGTCCCTGCAAGATTATGTCCTGTCGTAGAAATTAGTTATCTGCAGTGCTTGTTAATTTTCTTTCAACTGACACAAGTGAATATATATTCAGCAGTCAGATGATGTTTGTCTCTTTCCAGAGTTTACAGAAAAGGGACTGATCACATTTAGAAGCTGTTTATAAAAGCTCAGATATTCTTTTGTTTTTTCATGTATTTTTGAGGACCATGGTTCCAGTACTTTTGGAGTAGTTGGTTGAAATCTTGATAAATCTGACTAGGAGCTTATTCCTTAATTATGGTGGGACACATGGCTGGATACAAGATGGTGCTGACATCTGCATGTGCTTCCAAACCCTGTGAATTCAGTGCCTTTCTGCAGTCAGGGAATTAGAAAAAAGAAATCCAGTCCTCTTCCTGTTACAAATAAATCTAAATTATTTGTATAAAATAAAATAAATCTTGATTGACTCATCACATGAAATTATTATTAATTTGTTTAAATGGGTAATACTGTCTTTGCATGACATTGGATATTGCCTATGCTTTTATTTTAGCACTTGTGTACCCTATTTTGAAACCCTTTTAAAAGAGATTGTTCTGTTCACAACAGTTTATTTCAGTGCTTCACTGTCCTTAGAGTAAAAACAATTTCCTCATTTTTTCTCTTTTCAGTCTGGGCCTGTTTCTGAGCTCATACAGGGCAGAAAGGGAAGCTTGCAGGTTCTGTGCCTGTGGTTCTGGTCTGATATCTGCCCTCAGTAATGACACTGTCACTGTCCAACATCTGGTACCTCCATGGAACTGGCCCTAAGTCAGCAGTCAGGGCTATCCTACCACATATTTGTTCTGTTTTCTATTGCCCTATCAAGTTTTAACCTTTTTGCTTTCAGATTGTTCCTAATTTATCATTCTGAATTCTCATCCATACTTAAAGGTTTTGCATTTTTGCGGCTCCCAGACTTTTTTACCCTCGTGTTTTATTATGATTCAAGTATATTTTACCTTTACTTTAACGCTCCTCAGTGGAATTAAATTTTTATATTCTTAAGATAACAACTGGTGTAACTTTTACTGTTTGTCAATTTAAGGGTTAATAAACCATTTGTAACATTAACCTTTAATGAATCACTAGGTTGCAGTTTTGATTTGCAATAATAAAAGTTGTGCATATCACATGCCCTTTTCCTCTCTGAAACAAAATTTTCCTTAATTCCAATTTACCCTTCCTTGAAGCGTGAAGGGGAAGCAAGTGTGGAAGGGGTTCTTAATCAGCTGGTCCTGGAGCATCTACAGTTGGCTCCTCTCCAGTGGGGTGAGTGGTATCAAAATCGATGGATGATCTTTTTTAGAGAATGTACTGGCTGGTCTTTTTCCACAGCATGAGAATGATAATGTTTTCATTTACCAACAATCTGTGATACTGGAGAATTTGATAGGAATTTTATTTTCCTTTAGCTGTTTTATTTAGCTGAAGATAAATGTAGAATTGATATCTGTTTTATTTTAAGTACCACTGTTCGGTGATAGTAAATATGAAACCTGACCGTGCACTTTTTCCTGTAGTTTTCAGTCCTATCTGTCTTGTATGAGAGGTGGTTGCTACTTAAATTTTCACTTTTTCTTACAGTGTGGGCTTTTAAAGTAATTTCTCTAAATTTTTTCTTTTGGAATCATAATGTATTTGTGATATACTTCTTATTATGGTCTAGAAAATTGCATTACTAACTTTTGAGGTGCAGAAAATATTTTTACTCTGGGTAGCAGGGACGAATTACTTGTCTTAACTTTGCATTTAGAATGATGTTCCCACAATGAAAAATGGAATTAATTTAATTTCGAAGAGTCATAATAATGGGACTTCTGTCTGAGGTTCTCAACAAGGCTTGTTCAGAGGCTTTGAAACATGGGATATTGGGATATTTTATCCCCAACACTTCTATGTGAGTTGCAAGTTTCAGATAAAGTCCCCAAGTCATCAGTAAATTGTTTCCAAGCTTTTGCTTTTAAAACAAATTTATGCTCCATATTTTAATACTGTGATGACCTAAAGAGGACCAATTTTAAGGAACAATGATCCATCACTATTGCCTGTGTTAATTATTAAAATTAAAATGACCCCAAAGTCCATTATTGGTGTACTCTTTTAAGTGCTTGGGTTTTTTCAAGCATGTTGACCATGCTCAACACATAGGTGAAAACCTGTGAGCACTTCGTTCATAGATGAGAAGATTAAAAATGGTTTAAAGTAGTTTGTTGTAAGTATGTCTAACTTTAGCCATAATCAGCTGTCTCTGAAATCATGCTTACCTGGCCTCAGTTCTTCAGGGGATTCAAGGATTTGGCAGCATTTTTTTGTATGATTGACAGGATTTGGCCATGATTGCCCTGGGCCTCACCAGTAGAACAAGTGGTTTGTGCCAGGTGTGTGTTGTGAGATCAGACTGGTCACTTTTTAGCTCTGCAGAGTGGCTTTGACCATCAGCAGCTTTGGAACCTGGGCTCTGTGGTGGAAAATTGTCCTTTGGCACTTCTGCATAGGACCTTGCCTTAAGGTTGAAAAACTTAAACTCAGTCTTAAATGAGTAATGAGTATTATCTGTTTTGTATAACACACAAAGTGTATCCATGTGGAAGCTGTAGCTTACTGCAGGGATTACTGAAAAGGACATTTTGATTAAATGCCTGATTTTACTTGAAAACAAAAGCAAAAATTGAAAATTAAAGACAATGGAGACATTTTCTCTTCTTTAAGTTAACTGTAATTTTGAATATTCAGCAGCTAAATCTTTGCTAGTGATGTAGCCTGGTAACTCTACCTGCAGCTTCTGCAGACCCTCCAGATGCTGTACCGTGGCAATACAGGATGATTTTTTCTTTACTAATGTGTGGGATGGAGGAGGAAGTAAGAGATTGTTATTATTGTTTGGGAGGTGGGAGTACTAAGGGGCTGTTGAAGTGTCTGGACAGCCGGGGGGGGTGTGCCTTGTACATGCATTTAGACAATGTGACACACTGTCTGTTGGACTAGAATTCTCTTTCAGTGCTAGAATATATTTCTTATTCAACTCTTACAGGCATGGAAATACGTTAAGAGTTTAAAATACTGTCATATTGTAGTATCAGCCGGATTTTTTATTTCTCTTAATCATTACACTGTATTTACAACCTGGCTTTGCTTTGAGTTTTGTTTTTCTGTTTGTTAACAATAACTTGTGTTTTAATATGAACTCTTTACTACTGGCCATCATTGTGACATAGCCTTTGCATAAATTGGCTAAAAATTTGGCTTAGTTTTAGGTAATATAACTGATTCTATGATTATTCAAGGATTTTGCTATACTGATGGTCACATTGAAGGGTTTACTTTATTATAAGTACTCACAGTGAAACATGAATGAATATTTAACAGGGTTTTGATTAAAAAAATGACTGGCTCTTATTCAAATTTGTAGAAGCTGTACTCCAACATTCCTTTTAAAATTGGCATATTTAATTCATATAAGAGTTAATATTACATCTCTAAAATTATGAAAGCCTATTGAAATAATTTTTCATGTAAATTTGACAATCCTGTCCTTTTTTCATTAAATGCAAGGCAAAGAGTAGAACTAAAAGTTGGTAACATTGAAATTTTGGTCTGAGGGTAAGAAGTTACCTTTAAAGTTGTCAGATAGAGGGGGAAAAAGTGGTTTGTAGTGAACAGTTTATTTTGATTTCATGTAATTAAAAGACTGGGGAAGGGAAAAGTATTTAAGACATGAAGAATCATAAAAAGGAAAATATTTCAAAGGCTAGACTGAGAGTTCTTAATGTGTTGTTAAAATTGATTTTAAGATTTAGGACATCTCTGTAAAATGAAGTTGTCTGTTGGGCAGGTTAGTAAATCACACGTAATTGAAAAGCATCATCTTGCTCAACACCACCAAGTTCAATGGTCTCTAAAATTTATGATGTATTTTCTTTTTACGGCTGGGCAACAAACCAAATGTAGGCATAGATGTGGTTTTAAGGTGAATACATTAATATCATCAAATCAAGGAAACAGAGCCTGCAAAGTTTAAGGAGGAGAATCAAGACTCCTCCAAGGTGTGTGTCATGCAAGCTCCGTGGCTGGGGTTGGAAATGATCCGATGGCATCATCTGTAGCTGCTGTCTGTGCAGGGTTTTTTCAATCTTCATTTGATTTATGTCACTGAATTTGCAAGCAAGCAAAATCCCGGGACTGAACACTTACCAGTTTTGATGGTGCTCTTCTGCTTTCCATAGCAAAATTATCTTAGGTACAAATGCATGCACAATATTTTATTGAACTTGAAGTAGACTGAGGTTGTAATAGGCTCCTGATTGAACCTGGAACAGGCTGGGCTTGGGATATTCCTGCATTCAAATGAGAAATGCCTCTGAAATGAGAGTCTCCTGACACTTTCAATGCTGTAAACAATTTTCACAACAGAAACTTATTTTGAATTCTCCTACATAAAGCAAAATAAACATAACTTCCTTTACTGCCTGTGAGAAACAGGTATAGAAATCTTTTCCTGATGACCCTCATGTGTATAAGAGGGAAGATTTATTGGAGAAAATTGGTTTAGGAATTTAGAACTGTAGACACTGAAAAGTGCTAGAGGTTTTAATATATCAAGCAAATACTTTTCTTTCTCTATAGCAACTAACTGAATAACTGAAAAATCAATTATTATACATGAATTCTAATATTATTAACAGTAGTGTTCCAAGAAACATGCATTTGTCAAGCTTCACCATGGAAAAAAGTCCAGAAATAGCTTTTTGCTTTCATTCACTCTTTTATTTCATTCAGTCATTTCATTAATTCTTCCCTTCTTCATAAAAAAATGTGAATTTCAATACAGTTTTAACGTTTAAATGTACTTGGATGCCTTTTCACAACGCAGTGCATTTTATTTCCTAGTATGTGATTACAGGGAGAACAAAAATCACTGCCACTGAATGCTGCTCAGATCATAAATAAGAAAAGCGATGGTCAGCAGACAAAAGTCTTGATTATTTACTTATTGGTAGACAATGCTACAAAGCTTGTTGTGGGCCCACTGCAAATTCTGTGCCTACCAGCAGCATGCAGGAATATTGTACTTTGAGGAGACTAAAACACTCAAAAGTGGAGGTGGTTTTAAATTGTCCCTCAGAGGTAGCTGGAATCAATAGAAGATGTTGATTTAAAAGCCTTTTGAAGTGTTTTATGAACATATGGTTCATGACAGCTTGTTTGGAAGTTCTGTCTGGTTGAGTTTCAAAAAGCATCTTATGGAAGCATTACTTAAAAATAAATTATCTTAATAATTAATTGTATGTTTTAGAGAGCACCAAGTCATAATCAGTTTTCACAGCTCTGTGTTTCATGAATATGAACATTAATTACTGAAGCTACACACCCATTTTATTTTGCATTTTCCAGCCTGAACTTAGACAATAATTAAATCTTTCTTTCCGTAATTCAGATCTCTGCACACATGACCACTGTTCACAGTTTGGCTTCAGTCAGGGCCATCCTATAATGTTGCTGCTCCCCCATATTTGAAATTCTAAGGCTGTCTTGGATGTGTTTTCAAAGACTGGACTTAATGGGGGGACTGTAAGGAACTAGTTTAACTTTCTCTTTTAATAAATGCACCCCTCCTAGGCTCTAGACAGGATCATTTATATTATATAGATACAAGCTTGGAGATATGAAGAGATCAGCAGGGTGTATGAGGGCCTTGAGAGAAATGGTGAATGTTACTGTGTTCATTTGCCAAACTAAAAATATTCTGCAATTATTTCTATTTTAGAATTACAGTAGTCTGGCCATTGTCATCATTGGAAAGGTGAAACTAAGACCATTAGCCAGGAAATCTCAAGAGTAAGCTGTCTGTAAGGTAGAAAATCACAGTCTGATTCACAGACGACCAAAACTGATAAACAATCTGGTGGTAAATGGATTTTGCAAGGTAACCGACCTTTCTCATCCATTTGGAAAAATGTTCAGGTTTTTGATTTTTATTTTTAAGATCCAAGAGAGGTGGGAAGACTTTCATATCTTAACAGCTTGTGTGCAGGCTGTTTTGGAGGATATTTTGGCAATGGCAAGCAAGCAACATGCTTTAGTTCCTGGGAAGTGTTGAGGGACTGGGGTAGTACACAGAAAAAATGGACTAACTTGATGGAACTGGGGCATCTGGCACAGGAATAATGGTCTTTCATGTCACTATTGTGTGGTGTGTTTTGAAGCAGCTGTTGTTTCTAATTCCTACCCAAGCCTTGGTTACTCAAAACTGAAAAGTAAAACTTGTGCAGAAAAGGTTTCAGACACAACAGATCAGTAGTGATTTCAAAGGAAAGATGCTAAGAATAAAGAGAGTACCCAAAAGTGAAAATAAATTAACAAAACCTCTTATGGAATGGCATGAGAGAGGTTGTGTGGAGTGCCAGTGGTCACTTCATATCAGATTTCTGAAGTAACTGGCAGCTGGAGCTTCAGGTCCAGCACTTCTAACAAAGCAATGAGAAGAGTGGGACAAAAAATGGGGTAATAAATCCTAATGGGGAAGTCTGAGTACTGGTCTAGGATCATCCACAGATTTTCTGGGCAACATGTTCCACCCTCATTGTAAAGAATTGTTTCCTTAAGTCCAATCTAAGCCTGCCATCTTCAGTTTAAAACCTTTGCTCCTTGTCCTGTCACTGCAGGTTTTGGTAAAAAGTCTCCCTCTGTATTTCTTAAAATTTTTCAATAATCTCAAAACCCAAGTACCATAAATGAAATGGATGAAATGTAGTCCAAAAAAGGTGCTTATCTCTTCTGGGACAAGTAACGCAGAAATCTGCTACAAGTTCAGCTGTCTGAAGTGATTGGAAATTATTTAATTAGGTGTTACTCAGAGCTAGCAGAGTAATTCAGCTGTGAGGAAAGGTGTATGTGACATTTGTCCAAACCTCTAATGAAACTTCTCACAGGAGAGCTCAAATCAAACCAGAACAGGAAAATGTAAAGTTTCAGAGGTGTTCTAGGAATGAAGACTATTAGCAGGTTTATACTATAAAGATACTACACTGAATAAAATTTGATCAATTCTCAAAAGTCGACTAAATCTGGCGAGTGCTATGTTGAATATTTATGTGGGGGTCCCTCCCCTGCCGTGTAGCCCTGGGAGAGGGGCCCTGAGGGCACAGACACGGGGTTTCCCTGCCCCTGCTCAGCCTCGTTCCCATTGGTTGGTTTGTGTTCCCTGCGCGGGCAGAAGGACCCTTGGTCCCGTGACTGGAACAGTTCCTGAGCACAGCCCCGGCCATGCGGCTGGAGAAATAAACATCTCTGAAACAGCTATCAAGAATCTGTCTGTCCATATATATTTCCTTTCCACGGGACTCCTGTTTTGATATATGCGTGTTGCAGGATCCCCACTGCAACATATTTAGAACATCTACAGTCTGCTTGATTTGAGCTGCAGTATCTCTGAGATGCATTTTTTTAATTAGCAAAATCAAAAGTTGACTGATCTCCAGGAATCCATCAGAGGACCAGGGTCTCAAGGAGGGCAGAAAAATTGCTGAAGTAGGGCAACTTTTTGCATAAGAGCATACATGGTTTTCAGCACAATGTTAAGGGTTTTAGAACAACATTACAGTAGAAATACTGGTGGAGAGACATGTACCAAAAAATGGTGTTTAATCAGATACAAAAAAGAGAAAAAGAAACAGGACATTGTGGTAGAAGGACAATTAACTCATTCAAGCTTGATCAGGCACATGTGCCTAATACATTTTGTTGTGTTGAGTGACTATTTTCAATATTTCATTTGCAAAACCATTCTATTTTTAAAGGAAAAAAAAAAGCAGCCATGTCTTGTTTACTTCTTTATAGGAGTATTGCTTACGACATTTCAGTTAAGCCGTAACAGGTGATTGAGAGACACCATAATGATGATAAATTGTCGTGCAGTTATGCAAGGTACTTAATTTTCTAGGTATTGTTAGGAGTAAATTGAATAATAGATTAAATGAACATCCAAATTAAAAAATGAAATGCTACTGTAATAATTATGACAATGGGTTACATGTTCAAAAAGAACTGTGTGAAGATAATTGTAAGGAAGACGATTGAAAAGACAGAAAAACTGTCTTGTAAAGTAGTTGGTGAAAAACTATCAGTGAATCTGCTGGGAAATAGATTTCTCTTACTTTGATGAACGTAGAAGATACTATTTGAATAAAAATTCAGAAAAAATATGCTCCAGCTTGTGGACAATTTAAAAAAAAATGGAAATGAGATCAGAAGATGTATGTATTAACAAGAGAAGCAAGAAAAATGCTTTGATCAGGCAAGATTTTAATTGCCCAACAATTAAATGAATTGTACAGTAAAGTGTGCAGAGAATGAGAAATGGAAAATATGCTAATTGTAGTGGAGCACTACTCTGAACAGCCTGTGTAGGACAGGTTTTACATGAGATTGCTTTGGGGCAATTAACAGGAGAGGAGACCTTAGTCCACAGGCCTACTCTGAGCTTTCCTTCTCTGGCTGCTGACACTTCTCAGCTTTCGTTTTATTTCACTTGAAAAAAAAAAAATGCACCTGCTTGGAACTGAAAACCAAGAATGCTGTAAATGAAAGCAGTCGCCTCACTGGCCATATTGTACTTGGGATCAGACTCCTTTTCACTAAGAAGATTTGTCATTTGACTGGACCATGATGTCTGCTCGGTAGAAGTGCTCATGTACTCTTCTGTAGTTTGAAGTTTGTACTTAAGATAAATTGAACATTTCCTGTTTATTTTATTATGCTAAAAGCAAATTTTCCTAGGTATTTGCATGAGTTCTTCCCCCACCTCATGTATTTTGACTCACTGGTTAAGGCCAGTGTGACCTTCCATCAGCAGAGGTTCTCCAGCAAAGAGATGTTTTGAGGGGATGGAAGTCGGCTTCATTTTCATTGCTCATTCTGAAGTAGTCCTTTACTTCATCAAGGAAGCAGAAGTGAATTAACGACTGCAAAGACCGTAAATCCAGCTCAATAAGCCATGTAATTCTGAAATTAATAGCTTCCAACTGTCAAAACCTCAGCAGTACAAACAGACCAGAGCAGACAGATTTGTATGAAGAAACATACGCTTTGACTGAAGTGCTCTCTTTCATGTTCTCTCATTTTCTCCTTTTTATTCTCTCTCAAAATTGACATCCAACTGTCTATTTTTTAGCATAGGAGATTTTTTCCCCTCCATTTTGTGATTTTTTCTTAGCCTATCACACCTCCCCATTGTCTCTTCGGTAAAACAGTATCAGAACTCGATATTACTTTTGTTTTATTTTCTATCCCAGACCTTTGGATTACGAAACCATAAAAATTTAATTAAAATAATAAAATTTAATTTCATTTGGCTGATTTGAATCATTAATTGATTTGATTTTACAAAAGAAGCCAGTCAAACAGAAAATCTTTCCTGAGCTGGAATTCTGTGTATTTATTCATAATGTATACTCAGTAGGGAACTTAGACTTTTTATTTAATGCCTGTTTCCTTACTAAGCAGAAATCTAAGGTCACTTTAGTAACGCTTCTCCTTACCTGTGGATACATGAGAAAAAGTTACGGAAGGAGAAGAGACATTTTTTCCATCTCAGGATATAAAAGAGGAGCTGAGCAAATGTGTTCTGTAGGATGGCATTGTACAAAAGGGCTTTCATTAAATGATACTCAAGTTGGTTTTTATTACTCATTACATTTTGTATAGTATCATATGAAGTTGTGGCTCAGTAATGTCAGACATGTACAGAGGTATTACAGAACTTCTATATCAAGGCCAGACACATGAGATGGAATAAGAAAGAGTCAATTAAAAACGTTAGTAGGATATAGAAAGGGTAAAGTGTCTCGGCAGTATCTGGAATTATGCAGAGAAGTAATTGGTTGCCTCGTGAAAACTTCAGGAAAGAAAAAAAGGCAGCAGGAGCAATCCTCAATAATTAAAAGAAGTATTAAAGGATAATTACATTTGTGTGCTTTGATAGAGTCAACTGTCAGTTTTCTGAGTGAAAGATGGGGTTGAGTTGTTCAAGTCAAGGGAAAAAGCCAGGTATTAAAAGCATTGGAGACCATAAATCAGAAACCTCAGAGCAGAAGCAGGTGCCACGAGCCTCGAATGGTTCTGGTGGGAAGCCTTCCATCAGTGCTCCCAGCTGTGGGAGCATTTAGTAAATTTGTTTTAGCAGGACATGAGAGCCTCTGAGCTGGTTTGATGCTGCACACAAGCTGCAGACTCCAGCTGGAGGCCTGCTGGGGTGTCATCAGCAGCTCAGACCTGGCAGGGCTTATTGGCTGGGGCTTGGCCTTACTCAGAGCTCTGGCTGAGTAAAACATGACTTTGCACCTCTGCACTGGGCCACTTGGAAGCTGTTGCTCTTTCATTGTGCCCAGAAATTGAGGCCCATGTCTAAACCCCCCAAAACAGGAGCTGACCCCACAGGGATGGGTGGCCACACTGTCCTGCCCACTTCATGGTGCTTAACTCCCAACAACTGCATCACCTCTCTTTTTGCATACATGCTTCCCTTCCAGAAAGAAAACATCCAGGTTTATCTCACTAATCAAATAACCAAAAAGTGGTTGTGAAGCACAGAAAATAAAAATGAGTGATAAATGTAATCTAAGGTCTGAGACTGGGATGGAAATAAGATCAGTGAGCAGCTGTCCGTTGGAGTGAACAACCTGAACTTTGCCTGTTAAAGAGTCAAAATGACCTCTTCTGTTTTCCTAGCAGATATATTTTTGTATGTATTTTTGCTGGATCAACCAGTAAGTTTCTGAACATCTGTTCTTAATGAAGGTATTAATCAGCAATGCGTTCACCATTCACTAATTATGAACTGTTTTTGTTAAACATTTCAGCTGTGTTTGAAGGAGATGATTTCTGTTCATGGGTACTTAGTAGATTGTGCTTTGTCTGCATATTGCTTTAAATTAATCTCATAACATGAAATACACATCTTCATGTTATTTAATTCAGTAGACTGCAGAAGGTGTCTCAATGTAATTTTGTTTGGAGAGCCTTTTGTAAACTTACTGAGCTCGTCTGAGATCCTTGCTGCGAATAGGAATTTCAAGATTAAATTTATTTGTGACTCATTTCCAGCTCTTTTGTTCTCATGTCAATATTGTTCTTTAGTTTAAATAGCTTTTCTCAGTCTCTGATGTTTGCCTTTTATCACTCTTGCTCTTTCTTTTGTGCATCTTGAGACAGCAGTCAGGACTAACTCTCCCAGTCTCTTTGATAGCAGAGGGGTTTTTTTATTTCTCACCCCACAATTATCTCAGTAGCCTTTGTCTGTGTCTGGTGTAAAGTGTGTTTTTTGTTTTCTTAGATCTCCTTGACAAGCTTAGATCTTCAGTAGAATTATTCCTGACATGGATCCTTAATGATCTCAACCTTAAAGTGAATCTGTGCTTTTATTTCCAAGGCTCTCTGTTGTCCTTCATTAACCACCAAAGTTACAGTGAATATTTAGTATTTCATAGAACATGATGTAAGCTGTTGAAACCAGCATTGCCTGTTTCACAAACCGGAGTTTGAAACAGGCAATTATGGAGTAAATCCAGCTTATTAAACCTTGTGGCTCATATCGAAGTTTATGAATTAAGACCAATGTGAGTGTTGTTGGTGCCTGGATACAACACAACATTTAGCAAGTTGCTGCTGTGTCTCTCTAGTGTATCTCTGGTAGGATCTAGAATGTTTAAGATGGGTAATAATGTAGTCACTTTGATTAAATACAGAATTATGAAACCACCAAAATCTTTAGAAGTCAATTTTGATTAAATTTCAAGTTTCAGGTACTCAGCACCATGACCAATAGTGTAATAGAGCAGTATCAGCCTTACCGGCTGGAAATTTAACAGTTGTTAGCAGCTCCAGATATGCAAGTGAATTTCAAGTTTATGTTAGTTTTCATTACACAATAATTCCACTTTTGGGAAGGTTGTAGTGCAGTTGTTTGGAGTCAGTAATACTCAGAAATCCCTGAAGAACAAATAGATGCTACACAAAGGTAAAAAAAAAAACATGCTGGAATGAGACAAGGCAAAGAATGACAATGAGGCAGTACAAGATGGTTTGCTTCTGAGGAATTGTTTTGGCTTTGTGGCTGTCACAGTCCATGGTTTTGTACCTCTGAGAATGTTGTGCATGAATCAGACAAGTAAAAATGATCAGAGGGGAGCAGGACTGTGACATGAAGTGATACGTGTCTGATAGGGGAGGCATAATCGAGGCTGGCGATGATAATCTGGAAGCTGTTCTTCAAAAGGCACGGTGGCAGACAGTGAAACTCTTCTGTTACTTTGAGAGAGTGAAAAAAATCCAGCTACTTGTTCATCATGCAGAATTAACCTTCACAAACCCTTCTGTTAGTGTAATAAATCATTTCTTAGGCAATGTATTGAGTGAAATTACCAACAACTCTGACATACTGCAGCCTTAATCCTTCCTGTTCTCCTTTAAAAGTGTCTTTTGTATTCCACTGGTGCTGGCAACTTGGTAATAATCCAGTCACTTTACCTAATTTATGTAAAATACCACAGATGGCATTTACCTCTGTCATTCATCTGGAGTTTCAGACTGTGGAACTGTTTGTTTGCCAAAGTGCCACAATAATCAGCAAACCTTAAGTTGGATATTTTGATGGTATGAACTCAGCAGAAAATTGTTACATGCCTAAATTTAAAAGTGAAAGGACCAAAAAGTTACAGAAAACCAGAGATTACATTTAGCCCAGGAACAACATTTTATTCAGACTTAGTGGCCTGTAGGTACTAAAACATTGTTCCTTTGGACTTTTGAAGCAGGTTGGCTGTGTCATCAGTTACCTCACATTCTAGTTTATTCCTCTGATTAGAACCTCACTGTATGCTGTGTGGATTGTGGACATTTCTCAGTTGCACAGATTCCAAATGTGACCCTTGACTGGTCAGTTATTGTCTTTATGCCCAGAAATTCATGCTAAGAGCATTCATATTTACTGCCAGTATACCATTAGATAATACTGTTGGATAGTACTATTTATACACAAACTTGCAGTAATTAAGTTTTTGATCTACCTTTGAGAAGAAGCTTTAAACTGAAATAATGTCATGATGACTCCTGTGCCTTTCCAGACATGCAAAAATCTAGAGAGAAGGCTGTGTGAAGGAGTTTTCTGAGATAACACTGATAAAACAGGAGATACTTGTACAGCCTCAAATATTTCCAGTGCTAAAGTTTCTACTTGCCCTGAGCATTTCACTAGAAATTAAATTTGAGTACATGGTATGTGGCAATTAATAGCACATTAAAACTACCTTTATAAGCAGTGATTATCCAGTCTTTAATTTCATTACTTCATATTCTGATGGCAAACTGAATTTATTAAAGTCTGCACACACTGGAATAAAAACAAGTAAATATTTTACTCAGTACAGTAAAATTGTACTTGTATGTAATAATGTCTAGGAGAGAAGTCATTGGGGATTCTTTCTGTTTTGAAACAGGGATTAAAATGAATCCAAGTAATCTTTCTGTTCATTAAGTAGCTCACTCATGCTCTACTATAAATAATAAATGATGTGATGGGGAGACTCATCACTGTTAGTGAAATTTGAATATCAGAAAGCAAGTTAATATATACAAATAAAAAATGAGCTTTAATCAGCATAAAATGCCTTTGAAACTTTTGAAAATTGTATGGTGAAAATCAGGATTGGATACCTTCTGCTGCCTAAAAATGAAAGTTACCAAGATCTACCTGGAGAGCTGTTTCCTGATTTTCCATTCCCATACTCCACTTAATCTAGGTGTAATTGCCAAGACTAGAGAATATTTATTTTCTTCACCCCTGAAAATGGGTGATTTTTGAATGTACAGATAAACTCATTCTGTAAGATCCTTTAGATGTCAGATACAGCTTCAGGCTTCTTCCTTTTAGCTCCTGTTAACAGAGAAACCTCATTATGTTATTTATGTATTTATATGTATGTATATAAATTTTTTCATATATATATAAATATTAAAAAAAAAGGTAATTCAGTCAAGACAGTATAAATAGGTTTACAAAAAACCCCAGCTAAAATCCCCTCCCCATTTTTGGGGTTGAATATCTTAGACTTTAGTGGGAAATCCTGGGAGGTCAGAAGGATGGTGCTGTCAGTAGAAATACACTGTTCTTTCTCCTCACCCCCCATCCTCTCGATTTCAGTCTCCTGTATCTGGAGGTCTCTTACTGAAGAGAAACCATGTTTGTGATTTGGAAGATGTGTGGATTAAAATATTGTAGGAGCTGTTGGATGCCTGAAAGCACTGACGACATGAGGAAATTTATACTTTACCCTCCTAATTGTTGGAAAATATGAGCCCTTGATTGGTATGCAATTAGAAGTGTAACATTCTGTTAAACATATCACACAGCATATGGCATGTTAGTAGCAAATCCTCTAACTTAAAACGAAAAAAAATATGCAGTTCTGCATATTAGCAATTTTTGCAGGCAATCAAAATTTGCCATTTGTCCAAATGTCAGAGGGGGAAAAGCCATATTTAGTTATTTTGGTAATCTAAATTTGGTTTATGTTTGATGAAATTTCTATTCTCTAGCAGTAAACAAATATAAAAGAGGAAAATTCAGAATATAGTTAAATGTGCCATTGGTTCCAACTACTCAGAACCATGGCTTTTATTTAAAAAAAAAAAAAAAAAAAAAAAACAATCAGATGGTGCACTGGTTTGTCAATTAAACATACAGAATGGCTCCCTAGACAGATGTTCCTTTCTTTAAGAACCTCATAGGGCTGAAGACCTGACTCACCCTTTCAGTACATATCTTCTGACCACCTTCTGTTTGGTTTTGGGATAAGACGTTCACATACATATGGAGGTGCTACAAGAAACAGCCTTTGATTTGAGGCCCAAATCCTGCTTGTGTGGGCCCAGGACTGACCAGTACTTAGAACATGCAGTAGCCCATTTGTGAGATTAATTGTAAGCACTGCTAATTGTTGGCTAATGTGGCTCATGGAGAGATGGCTCTGTTGGCCAGGCTAAGATGGGAGCAAGTAAACTGCACCTGGGAATTGAATAGTTTCCTTTTTCCAGTGATGTGCAGGGTTGCTGCATATCTTCAAATGCCATCAGTCTCAGAGGAGTTGAATTGCCTTGATTGACTGCACATACACCACCATTTGTACCACTGAAGTTTAAAAATCTCTGAACGCTTTGGACACGTTTTTGTTAACAGAGTATTTGACAAGCTTGTCTTTTTCTGGTATTTGTAGATGGTCAATTCATCTCACATTTGGCAAGTAATGTTTATCTTTTTCCTCGAAGTTTCTGACTTCCTGGTCAGTTTTTCACTGTTGCAATGTTAGGATAACTCATCGCTTAAAACATGTGCTTTATTTCTGCTTTAATTGCGTCTTGTCTCCAGTCTTCCTCCCGTGGCTGGGTATTTGTGAGGCATCACTCTAATGGTGTATTTGCCAGTGTATCTCAAAGTAATCCCCTAAGGCTGGCTTTATTAAGTGTTGACCCTGAAACAGGATGTGGGATTCCCATTGTGCTGCTCACCTTCTCTGGCTGTATCACCCTCCTACTTCGATCTCCAAATGTGACCCCTGCTGCAGCACGGCTGAGCTGCAGCCCAGCCCTGGGGGAATTTGTGTCCCTGTCTGAAGCTGGGCAGGAAAGGGAATTTTTCTGCTCTAGCAGAGAACTGATCATTTGTTATGCTCAAGCACTGATATCGGTTTTGTTGTGACTTTGTGCTCCATTTTGACGTTGACATTATACAGTCAATTTGGCATTGAACTGGAGAAAATGAGAATACTAGGAAGCCGATTCCTCAAGCTATTAATTTTATATCAAAATCAGCCCTCCAAAATGGAAGGGGGGAGAGGGTTCTTTTTCATTCTGCTTTACTCACCAAATTATACAGTTACTTCATAAACCTTAAAATCGAGTAAATTTACAATCAGCTTGTGCTACAAA
>NW_008246063.1:3471955-3490427 GCF_000691975.1 Corvus brachyrhynchos
AGTATTTTTTTTAATATATATATATATATATTTTTTTTTTAATAAAGGGGATAAGACCCAATGTGAGCAAAGACAATCTGCTGAAATAGTGAAGGGTTTCAGGCACACACATTTCTGCCTGACATCTACACCATTCATTTTTTTAGCAGTGTAGTGCATGGCCGGTAGACATAAAATCAGCGTGGAGTTTGTCAAAGGAAAAAACCTGGACATTTCTGTTGGTAATTTGAGGAACAGAATTGTGGATTGTGGGTGATTATATCTGGCACAGGACACCGGGTAGGTACTCAGTGAGCACAAAAAGATCATGTGGTCCTATTGAAACAAGATATGATAGACGATATGTGAAAGGGAGAAGGGAGAAAGGAGGGGGAAAAAGAAAGAATAATTATAGGAATACAAGTCTGCATATATTAGTTGAGCCTACAATGTGGAGGCTTCAGAGAGTTTTCTAATATCTTTATATAAAAATCAGGGGGAAAAGAGATTAATTGCCACATTGAGAAAATTAGGGTTGTATGATCAAAGGGAAGGCAGAGAGGAAATAGCCTGTTGACAGATGGCTTATAAAAATTAAAAGATTTTTCTGAGGATATGAGTTTGGAGTTTTGTGCTGCTTGGGGAGACGCAGGCACTGTCATCATATTTTAATAATAATAAGCTGCTATGTAACCCTTTTTATTCACCAAACATATAGCATAGGAAAAGTATGAGTACAATAAAACACTGATAGGTACACTTTCTTCTCAGGGTGTAATGAAATTAATTGTATTTCTCTAAGAATTTATTTGAAATCTTGCTGCTGAAGGTTCCTATCTTCTGACACATGGATTCCATTATCCCATACCTTTTAAAACGGTTACTTTCATATCAGGATATTATTTTGATTCTACTCTTTCTGCGTACCCAAGCCAGTTTTTAACACCATCTTCCCCTAGCTTTCTGTATATGCAGCATTTGGCTAAATCCATGTGGTTATAACTGATAAATTGTTCCCTCTGCCAGGCAGCAGCACAGAGTGAGCACACGTTAACAGGCAGCTCCTGTCCTCAGTACATAAATAAACCAAAAATTGAAGGATTGTCAAAAAAGAATTGGGGAAACTGAAGGGATCTTAATTCTACAATTATTTTCTTTTACAACTGAATGAGATTAGGTAAATGGGCATTGGCTGAATGGAAAGACAGAGAAAGGGAGGGGATGGCTTTGTGAAAAGACAAGGCAGTAATGGCTTGTCCCTATCAAACCTGCCAGATGTTGCTTAGTCCCATTATCTCTCATCTCTCACTCTTATGTGAAAGAAAACTCAGGTGTTTCTGGCTGTGTCACTTCATGGCACAGTGACTCAATTCAACTCACTAAAACAGCAGGAGAAAAACAAACCAAAACCAAACCAGAAAAAAATAGCAGCTTCTGGTTTTGGGTGGGATCAGGCTGCGAGGTTGAGTCAGTGTGTCCTTCACCCCCCGGGGTGGGCAAAGAGGAAGGCAGGAGGCAGCTCTTAATTCAGCTTTACCATCATGTGGAACAGGAGCCAGTCAGAGGAGCAGGGACAATGGGTGGGGAGAGGCTCATCTGGACTACAAAAAGAATCAGCAGAGAACATGATAAAAAATTACATAAGCTCATAACCCATGATCTTAACTGCAGATTAAGAAGTTGTTTATAGCTTTCACATTTATTACAGATTCATGTGTTTGTAGCTTTCACTACAGGTGTTTGTGGGGAAAAAAAGGTAAGTACTGGGTCACAGACTGATTAGATAATGTTTATTTTCTGTGAAAATGCATATGATTTTGCTGTTCTAGCTGCTAGAGTATTGCTGTATGTGAGTTTTCCTCCACCTCCCTAGTTAATCTTGATGATTTTTGTACTCATTAGTGTCACAATCCGCTAATGCAAGCGGGGGTCGTGATGGTTTGTTTATCGATCTCAGAGTGTAAAAGGACACAAGAGATTTCAGTTTTAATCAAAAACAGTGCACCTTTATTAAGTGCCCACAACACAGTAATGCAATAGAAGAGGGTAAGAGAGAGAGAGAGAGAGAAAAACAAAGCAGAGAGGAAGAAAAAGAGGGGCAATAGCTACCAACGGATGAGACGAAGTCCTCGTGGTCTTCCGCCAATAGATTCGTCTTCTTTCCGTGGGGAGATCTCCGACTAGGTTATTTCAGAAAGTCCCTTTATAGTCCTTTTCAGAAGCGAGGGGCAACTGGCCAAGAGGTTGGGAAATCTACAGCCGTTGTTATGGGGTCCGTTGCTTTGGGAAGCAGGTACAGGACAGACGTACAAGACAGGTGTACAGGAGAGATGTATAGGACAGGCCATTCCTTTCCACTTCAGCGCAGTCCTTCCTGCCTGGGCAGCAAGAACGGCACAGTCCATTGTGACCTGCACTAATTTTCCTCAGGAATGCGTACCAGTTCCCAGTGGGCACACCCGTAGGCAACACTTGGCAGACATCCCACCTCAGCCAGGCCAGGACTCCTGTGTTCAGTCTCTATCCTTGGTGATGATCGTGAGGCAGATGAGGGATCTTCGGACCATCTCTTACAATTAGTCCTGTGCAATCCCATGTAGGTTTGCATTCTCTTTTGTTTTCTTAGACTATTTCACACTATTTCTTAGACTATTTCACTTAGGGCTTAGACCAGCTGCAATTACTTCAGTGGTTGTGTCTTGGTTGAAATTTTACAATCACTATGACAGCCTTTTCTTCCCCCCATAGTTGCTGTTCTCACAGTTATCTGTTCACATACCACCCAATTTGCTTTATTAGACAAACATTTCTGTGACAAAGGGACTTTTTAAATTGTTTTTTTTTACCATTGGTGGTTTTGATTAGTTAAAACGAAGGCAAGTCTTTTGGAGTCCAGTGGGTGAATGCCCCTGCTTGGTTGTGCCTTGGCCTGAAACTGAAGACTGGTAAATTTGGTATCTATTGACATTCAACTTCGCTGTAAATTTGTAAAATTCAATGGAAGTCAGTTGCTAAAACACTTTGTTATCAATAAATTCTACCCTGAATTTCTTCCTTGTGCAGAGATAGGTTAAAAATAATCACAGAGCAAAGACTTTCCAGCCTGTATTGACATCGAGTCAATGAACATGCAGCAATTGTCAGTTGTCTTTTACTGGTTTCATACTTTAAATACACAGTTTCTGTGAGAGAGTGGAAATGTCAAAGCTGTGTCTGTAGTGAAGACAAGAATACTTGCCTATAATTACTGTTCTCTGAATGATTTCCTTTTTCTGAGGGAGGTTTTATCTGTTCTCCTTTCTGCTTTATCTGAGACTTGCATACTCTTGTCTTCATTTGTTTGTTAACCAAGGGGAATTTTTATCTTCTTACTGTCATGTTTTGAGATTTATGTGATTGCCTCTAATTCGGAACTTGGCAAACTTTATGAAATATGGAAATGTGACCTAGTTCTGACCTCATATACCTACGTTGCATCTTGCAGAGATGCTCTTGGCATGTTTGATGGCCCTCCAAGTCCCTTTATTTGTTGTCTGTCATCACAAAATGGATGCTTCTGGTTACTCTATAAAAGGATTAACGATTAATGACACAGCTGAAGTTCCAGTTTAGGAATCTCAGTTTAAATCTCATCGCAACATCTGAAATCTCAAGGATTGTTATTAGAGACAGATGGAGTTGTTTTGGGAGGTGTGGGGACACCAGTGCAAAGCTGTGTATGTACATCAGAGGGTGTCATCTTTTCAGCTGCACTTTTTTAGCTATTACAGAGCAGTGTCTGGAGAGTTCAGTTTATCCACTTGGGTTAATCTGTGATTTCAGTTTATTGTATATACCCAGCCCATGCTGTAGATCCAATTCAAACTGAAACGAAGTGCAAGGTCTTGGCACTTCACTCCCATCTGAAGCAGAAGTTGTTTGATGGTGGCAATGTTGGGAACACTTTTGCAAATAAGGCTGCAGGCAGTGGTTAACATTTTAATTGTCCTGTCCTTTAAATTTGCTCATTTTGGGAGTCTTGTCAATGCTAATGCTGTCTCCCTCATACAAAGCCAGGATGACTTGTGATTCCAGTCCTATTTGTTAAGTGGATGTATTTCATTTGCAGCTAATGACTTGCTGCTGGTGGATGGTAAGTGTAAGTGCTGATGTGTTTTATTGTCTGTTTAAAGCTCTCATGAATCTCTGGAAGAGTCTTAAGACTGATTTTTGTTGTGGTTTCCCGCTTGTGGTTGGGTGTCATTCAAGATTTGTAAGGAATTAAGAGCTGTAAGGTGGTCTTGTCTGACTGCTTCTCTCTCTATGTGGTGTTTCAGCATTTAGGATCCAGTGCAATTCATATTGACAAAATGTAAATTGGGTTACTTAAAGGGTAAAACATTTCTGGAAATGAACTTCATTGTTCCTGTTGTCAATTAAATGAGTAAATCGCATTGTAAAATCTTCCTCTTTGCTGAAGATTCTTGCTTGTGTGCTGTTGACATGCTGAAAATGCAGGTAAGATGTGATCAAAGGTGCTGTTACTATTGCCTGCCCACATGTGTAATTTGTTTGCTGCATAAATACCCCTTGCTCCATACAGAGGCCTAAGGAGCTACATAGAAACACGGATTGGTTTTGTTAATTCACAGAATTCTTCTGCCTTGTGTTCACAATAAATATAGATAAATAAGCCAAAACTTGATTAGGGAAAACTGTTTCTGCCAAGTTGTATTTCAGTAGGCCAAAAAATTTCCTTCCAAAACATTCCTCGATGCTTCTGAAGGGAATACCTGTGACTTCTAACATAATCAATCTGGTCCTAGAGAGTAAAAGCTGAAGATTAGAGGATATGTCATTTCACCCAATAACTCTGAGTCTCAGAACTGTACAGTGAATAATTCAAACAGGTTTTTAAAAACACGGAAGGAGGATGTTGGTATGGTGTGGGGGAGCAAAGCTTATGAAAATGTCTAATTTGGACATCATGCTTTGCATCTAAGAACAAAGTGAAATATGAGCTAGAAACATGATTCTATGAGTAGATAAAATCCTTGATAGGTCAAGTTTCCTACTAGCTCCCCCTGCAAAGAAATTGCAAAATTCTCCTGCAGAACTGCTGGAACTCCTCTTTCATATTGTGCGTATCTGAAGAAATGTCATTATCAGTCTCTGCAACTGCACTGCTGACCAAGGCTCCAGGGGAATTTTGATAAAATAAATGAGCAAGTCTGTTTAACTGCAGAAGCAAATTCTGTCTCCATTTTACCTGGTTGCTTTCCTGAACTCCTTCTCCCACGCCAGTTTTCCAACTCAGCTTGTTGGAGATGCTCTACAGCATCTCCATCATTTTTTGGGCTTGTGTGGTCCTCCTGAGCTGACAGAGCTCAAGTCTTGCTGTTCCCATTCTCTCAGGATTCGTGGGATGATGTGGAAGATCTCATCCCTTCTGGTTCCAGATTAGAAGTCCTGAAATAGTCAAATGAGTATCTTTCTCTGAGGGCAGGGTGAACTTCTGACTTTCCTCTTCTGGCCAACATTATGTTTCTAAGGCTGGAAGCTCTCTTGGGAAGATTTTTTATTTTAAAAATTATTTTTTAAATAAGAACCTTGAAGAACTTGATCCTGGAGAATGATATAATGCTAGGTAAAAACTTTGTTGCAACTTTTAAATTGTCCAGCTGCACTGGTATGGGAAGACAGTTGTTTTCCCCCGGCTGCTTACCTCTTGTGGATTTCTGATGCTGTTTTTCTGAGAACACCAAAAATGTTTTTTATCATCAGTGAACGAATCATATCCCTGTGAGAAGCATAATATGCATATTACATATAGACAGACTGAGAAAAGATCATTACTTTGCCTGAGGCTACAAAATAAGACAGTAATATAGTGGGAAGCTCAGTCTCACAGTCTTCTGGTTTAACCAGTGAATGACTCATTATACTGGCTGAAAAAGCACTAGGAGTGAATGGTGGGGATAAAGCCTAGGAAATTATTGGTCAGAACAGAGTGTCCTGTTCAGGGTTTTTAATAACCTGTGACTTTCACACTTGTTTTGAGATTAAACTAAAACTATGTGACTGTACTTTGCTTCTGGCAACATCCCTGATTAATAAGCAAAGCAAATGCTTTTTGCACTGACCTGCTGTCAGTATCTTTAATTCAGTATATAAGACCAGTCCTTTCAGTTGTGGTTTGGCTTTTTTGGCAGATCTTATTTTGTTGCTTCATTTACCTGCCACTGGCTTGGCAATGAGGTGGCACTATGCTCTGTCCTTCTGAATGAGAGGACTTCTAAATATCCCCCTCAGCATCACAGCAGTATTTATATCCAAAGGCCTTCCTGATCTTGGAGTTGCAAGAAGCCACCTCTAGGAAGAGGTTTTATTTTTAATTGCAGTTAGAGGATGCACAAATCTGTGCTCAGTTTATTCCAAGCCCAGTTCATTATCAAAGCTCAGAGGAACTTCAGACGTGATGTAAAATTCCCAGTGTCTTCCTGACCCTGCAGCCTGCTGCTTTCCTTCTCCTTCCTCCAGTGTAGTTTGAGGATGACTTTTTATTGACCCAAGACGAGGCCTGCTACAGTCTTTGTGCATCCCCCACTTCCCAGTTGTGTACTGCGTTTTGGCTCTGGTGTTTGTATTGCTGCAAGCTAAGTCAAATTAAGGAGTGGATCTCTCTGGAAACAGTTTTCACCCATCATTGCCAAGTCTTCCTCCAGATTATTTCCTCAATTACTTTGTGTATTTTTGCTACCTAGTTTGTTGCAGCTTCTCTGTACTGATTTACCAGAGAAGTCCCCCAGAAGACAAATCCAGTGAGAAATGCCAGTAGTTTTCTATGGCATCAGTGATTGGAATGGCTGGTGGGATGATTGCCTTGATTTCTTGGAGAATTGCAGAATCAGATCCTCTGTTCCCAAAAAGAGACAGGAAATAGATTGCTAAGGACATGGAATTTCCTTCGTTCCTATCCCAACCCTTTTCTTTATGTGATTGTCGTTAAAAATTGGTGGTTTATGATTTATGCCCGTGTCCCTGGGCTTCAGTGTGCCAACTTCAACACCTTCCAGTGCTGGAGTAATTTATAACCTAGGGTTCTTTCTGTGCACATGAAACCCTATGGCAGAATATCCTTTGGTCTGTGTACCTTTTCAGCTGAATATTTTGAAATTCAAAGCTCTTAAGAGCTGACTGCTCAGTTCTAACTAGAATTTGCAAGTTATCTGAGGGTTTCGTTTTCCTCCAGAGTTGTATGACTAAGCACGAGAAGGGAAAACAGATTAATCATCACTGAAAACAAACAAATAATGACTTAATAATCACAAATCTAACTGAGAAATCAGTATTAATTATTCATAGAGGGTGATTTATCTTAAATCATACTGTTAGACTGGCAGCTGAAATAAAGACGGATGTTTCTGCTTTGTCCCACAGGGTTGGAAATACACAATTGGAGTTAAATTTGATACCTGTATAATGATGTGGGAGGTTATGGAGGTTTGTATAGTTGGTATTTGTGTATGAAGTTTGCTGTGAATCGCAGATGGAAACACTTTTTTAGTATCTATACTGTTTCTAGTTTCTTAGAATTGCAGAATCATAGAATGGTTGGGGTTGGATGGGACTTTAAATCTCTTCTCATTCCACCTCCCTCCCATGGGCAGGGACCCCTTCCACTGGACTAGGTTGCTTCAAGTCCTGACCAGTTTGGCCTTGGACACTTCCAGGGATGGGTCAGCCACAGCTTCTCTGGGCAACCTGTTCCAGTGCCTCACCACCCTCACAGTAAAGAATTTCTTCCTAATATCTCATCTAAACCCTCTTCTCTATGTTGTGTAGAGACTGCACTGTGACATCTTTCATTTAACACTCTCACTGCATATTTTGGAACAGGAATAAAGACGAATGAAAAATGCCATGTATTACAATTTTAGTAGATAGTTTATAATTAAAAGTTCATTCCTAGTAGTTACATTTCACTTTCGAAGTGCTTTGCAAACACTCGTAAGTACCATAAACCCATAGTTTCAGAATATAACATTTAGACTAAAGGCGGAGGCCCTAAAGTAAAAAGGAGTGAAAAGGAAGGAATAAATTTCTGACAAAAGCTTGGAGTTCCACATCTCAGAACATCTGATTTTGTCTTCTACCTTTATTGTAAATCTATTGTGATGCTTTGGAGAGGTTGGTTTGGTTTAGTGTTGTTGAAAGAGGTATTGCGAGTGAGCTGTTGAAGTTTTAAAGAATGTAGGTGGACTGGACCTGTGCCATCATCCATTCCATCACTCTGAGCAGGGCCAGTCCTATTCTTAAAAAGAAATGCCAAGTCAGGCATTGGAAAGGAGTGGTATCATCACTGTTTTATAACTTCCCAGTGCCAACACGTGCACTAATGCCAGGTTTGATTCCGTGTTTCCACCCCAGCTCTCCCAGTTAACATCACAGATCTCTGCAGAGGCCTCTTACATGCACTGAAGCGTTTCTTCAGTAGTTACTTTATTTATATTTAGAATTTAAGGTGAGAGGAAGGATTTAGGGTTATGGTGAGGAAAGGGAAAACAAGTTATGAGTTAAAAAGTGTTTCTAGAACAGGAACTCAGAATCTGTTGCCTTAGTTTAAGGTGTTAAAAAGGTGCAAGGTTAACACAGGAAGCCTTGTTGATAGATAACTGTTTCCTCCTCATGTAATTTCATCTGCTAAAGTATATGGCATCATTTTGGAAGTGTGACAACATGATCTTTATTTAAAAAAACCCCACAAAATAAGCCTTAGTCCAAACCAGCATTTATTTATATTCAGTGCTTGTCCTACTGATCAGCACATATACATGAAAATAATCCAGATTTACTTGAGCCAATTGGGCAAATTTGTGTTATTTACAGTTGCGTGTTTGTATTTTTCGTTGTCCCTGAAATTTGGGGTGTGTACTGCTTAAGAGTGTATTGATACATATAAATAAGTAATGCAGTACATGCAATAGCTTTTTATGTATTTTAATTCCCATTTTTCCTGGGTACCCTGAGAATGCTTCCTATCAAAATCTCCATCTCAGAGATTTTAATAATTTTCCTCCAATATTTTCTTTAGAGAGTTGGTTCTTTCCTGGAAGCTTCAGGAAAACTTCATGACTTCATTATGCTATTACTATTTAGGTTTTCCTTCCACAAAATAACACCAGAACTTCTAAGAACTTAATTTTGTGAGAATGGTTGACCTTTCACGATATTGAAAACCCACACACTTTCTTTGGGAAGATGGCTGCATTTTATCTGTCTGGACAGACTGAGGGAACTGCCTGAAAAGAACTTCTTCCAGCTACATTTCTGTATTGATGCCTAAAATAAAATTAGTAATAATTACCAATGCCTCTTTGCGCAGCTTAATAATAGAACCTGTGGTAGAACATCCTATCAGCCGGTGGCTTCATTTATCATTCCAAGAGAGAAAAGGCACATGGAATTTTAACAGCCTCAGGCCTTTTCAAAACAGGTGATTTTAAAAATTTTAATTGTCTGTTGAAGGCAATCATTCATTTGTTTCAGCATTAGCAATGTCTGGATCCCTGACTTAAATATACTGCTGACTATTAGTCTTAGCTTTTAGCTAGACTCAAGTGCCTGATGTTGTAGGAAAAGGGCTTTTGGCTTCCAGTTATGCACATTCTTTTGTATGTTTTATGAAAAAAAAAAATTTGGAATTACACCCTCCTTGTCCAGGAACATACAACTTCTGTATATATCAAGTTAAAGCAAAACGAGAGAATAATGGATCTTTGATTTCCTTGGGAAAATAGGACTTTAGCACATAATAAATTCTGGGTGAACAATTATTACCTGTGGTTGTCACGCTGTGGCACATGTTCCTGCCAGCTAAATCAAATTGGCCAAGGTAAATGGAGAATTTTCAAGATTTAGTGATCTTTGTTCCTTTACCCTGATCAGCCTGGTATTCATTCGAGGATGTTCATATTTTTGTCTCTGCTTTCAGATTTTTCCATAAAACAACTATGCTGCTGTTTCTATTTCTAGACACAGTTTTATATGTTTGCATTTATAGTGTTCCTATTGCATGTTTACATGCACAAAAAATGCACAAAGGCTGTCTGTAGGTCAGTTTCGTTTATATGATTAGTGTGTGTTTGTGAAAAAGGAGTTAAAATTTGGAGGGAAGAAAAGATTGTGGAATCCAGGATACAGAAACTTGGTAATTTAGTCTTTTGAAGAAACAAGTGGTATTTTCACCCTGCATCCACTTGCTGAATATTCCATAAATAGACCTTATTCATATCCCTCTTGGAGAAACGTGGCTGCAATTTATGGAAAGCTCATCATGCTTCGTGGAAAAGCTGAATGCTGCAGCTTTTACTAAAGCTCACTGGTTCATAAATGTTGCAGTGCTATGAGCAGTGTAGAAGTGCAGGCTTGTTTTTTTGGTTTTGCCTTTCTGGCAGGCAATATGATTTTATTGCTTGAAGATAATTCCTGCAGAGTTCAAAGAGGAAAAATGTGAATTCTCAATGAATTTTTGAAAGAATTTGATGTTGGATAATCAAAAGATTTTCGGTACAATCCGAGAAGCTGATTGACAAGGTGTGGTTTCAGTGGACTGTGCACTTACTTCTGTGGCTTCTGTTCAGACTTGTGCAGTGTCACATTCCAGTCAAATCATCCATTCTTGATTTGCCTGTCAAGGATTGAAGTTCAGGGAGAAGCTTATGCTGGGGCCCAGCTCTGGGTAGCTGCAAACCTCAGCTTTCATATATTAACAATGGTAGAAAAATGGATCAACAGAAAAGAGCTTTGCTCTGTCGCGACTTTTATTTTCAAAAGATGAAATCTGTTGGTCACAACAAATCATATTCTCCCCTTATTCCAGCAACTGCTTCCATCTTGATTAGAAATCCTGTGACAGTGGGACTGGTGCTTTTAGTGTCCCTGCAGTGTCCTTGGCAGAGTGCTTGATGGATTAGCAAGAGAGTGGTTCTGTTACACAGATTATGGGCAACTCATTCTTTATAATAACAGTTGATTATGGTGCACTGCTATTTACCATCCCAGGCATACCAAATTAAAGTTTGAATACGGTTATATTAAAGCCATATATTAAAAAAAAAGGAAAGGAAAAGAAAGAAAAGAAAAGAGGATTCATCGTAGTTTTAACTTGCTGGTTTTGTGAAGCATCTCCAGCCTCAGGACCTTGTGTGGACACAAAGGATTCTGATTCCTGTTTGAGGAGGGAGCAGCTCTCTCAGTTCATATCTCGTGTGTTTAAGTGTAAACGACCCAGCATAAAGTAGATGTGAGAGTACAGAGTAGCCTGATACTGCTTTAGGTGGGATATAGCCTGCACCAGGCTTCCCTCATGCCTGTGACCCAACTCCCACCTCTGTTCCTTCCCAAGCTGAAAATAGGATATATACTTGTTGCTGTTGATTTTGGCTTTTCACTAAATGAAACAATCCAGAGTATCAGGAAGAGGTAAAAAATCCCTAAAGAAATATTGAAACTAATTAATATTTCAAAGGAAGAACTTGTTTTTTGTCTTTCGTTTTTAGAAAGTAATTAGGTATCATTAATATTTTGGTTACTCTGCAATAAGCAGATCCTTAAGGGATGAAAATATGCTCTGACTAGCTGCTTTGCAAATGTATAAAATTCATAATGTGTTTGATTAAAACTTCTGTATTTCTTAATTAAGCTTTCCACTGAATTCTACAAACATTTCATAAAGAGTAGTTAATAAATCCTATAAGGTACCATCTTTGTCAAAGTCTGATGTATGGCTGTTGAGAATTAATAAAAATGTTCAAAACTAAATGGGAAATTAGAAACACTGTAAATAAACAGCTCTTTGTATTACTAGTACCTCGGGCAGTGTTGGGACTTCATATCTTTGGTTAGAATTGTCTTGTATTTGTGATATTTTGACATTCTTAAGTGTGCCAGAGATACGTGACAAAGGATAAAAGGGAAAGCAGTGCTGAAGTGGGCAGGAACATGGACCTTGGGTTCTAAGCTGGCAACAGGTTGCTGAAGGAATTTCTACTTGATCTGTTCTAGTATTTTTAATATAGAATAATTAGGATAATTTACTGTTTTTTTCCTGAAAATCTTTAACAGAGCCACCATAAAACAAACATTTTCTCCCCAAAGTCTGAATCTGTGGGTGAACAAACTGATGTGGTCCTTTCAGTGCAAACAGTACAAATAAAGTCAGCAAATTAGCTTATAAATTCTTGTGCTGCACACATGAATTGCATAACATTTAGAGGTAAATAAAGTGAGTTTATCTAAATAATGCATGCACTACCAAGGCTGGCAGTACAATGCTTTTCAATAACCTGTTTCTTGAATGATCATCCCTGGGTTACCTGAAGTACCCTTCTTCCCTCTTTGCTGAATTTTATTATACACCCTTGTGATTTTCCAACTCGGAAAGAGAAAAGAGCCATAATGACATTATTGCTCTGGTTTTTGTTACTGAAATTTTCTCAAAGCCCTTTAGCAAAGTGAAGCTGAACCAAAATTGGTGGCATTCATCAGCCCCAGTGAACAAACAGGGATCACTCTTCACCTCAGAAAGAATTTTAATGTTTCGTTGCAATCCAGAATTAAGGACTCGCTCTTTCCTCATCTCCCTCTCCTCAATCTGTTTACTTGGCCATTCATAATACTGACACTTGTGCTGACCTGTGTTCCTTGAAATTGTTTTGTAGCTCTTTAATTCCATTGTTCCAAGTTACTCTGAGGTGAAAATTTCTGCTGTTCTCTTCAATGGCAGAGGCTGTTAAAAAAACCAGCTCATCTTAGTGTAAGCTTAATGTCAAAAATTAGCTCCAAAAGGTTTAACATGAAGAAATGCTGAGCAGGAAAATAGGAAAGTTGCACAGACAACAATGTATGGTTTACAATTGAAGGGAAAGAAAAATCAATTGAATGTTTCTGTGCATTACGAAATCTGAAATCATATGATGCAGAAAAAATAATAAATTGTAATTCTGCTTTAAGGAGAGGGCAAATAATTGGGAGAGGTTGATTTATACAGATTTAAGATCCCTGAAAAAAGGGCAAATAAAATAAAAATCAGTCTGCTTGCATTTTAGATTAAATTAA
Organism: Corvus brachyrhynchos; assembly: GCF_000691975.1. Taxonomy (NCBI): domain Eukaryota; kingdom Metazoa; phylum Chordata; class Aves; order Passeriformes; family Corvidae; genus Corvus; species Corvus brachyrhynchos. The sequence goes on from NW_008246063.1 coordinate 3,485,033, forward strand.
AAAGTGAAGAATGAAAGATATGAACTTGAGACAAATAAAAATTCTATTCTAGATGTTTCTGAAAATTTTTGTAGTTGTCAGGTTATTCAGCAATTTCATTCAATACTTTTATTGTAATAACATCACCATATTTGATAAAATCAGGTGTGAGAAAAATGCCTCAATGAGTTTTGGATTCCCAAATGCTCTTATGCTTGTGGCCTGAAAGCTGCTCTGAAGGGGCAAAAAGAAGGAAAGAAATTTTAAAAAGTCATTTATTTTCTCGGGTCAAAGCCAGTCACAGCTCTCCTTGTGCACTGCCCAGTGCAGCACTTGGAACAGCTGCTTCTGGTTTTCATTTTGGTGACACCCTGGAAGTGTCCAAGGCCAGGCTGGATGGGATTGAAGCAACCTGGGATAGTGGAAGGTGTCCCTGCCCATGGCAGGGGGTTGGAATAGATGATCTTTAGCATCCCTTCCAAATTAAGTATGGAAGCTCCAGATTTTACCTTCTTAATATAATTTAATGCACAGTGCTCGTTTTTGAGCCAAAGTGTGACCAGCAGCAGATCCAGGAGAATTTGAGTTATGATGCAGATTTCTAAGAGATTTCTTTCAACCCCAGAGGAACACAACAGTTGTTTATTTCAACAGAAATGTAAAATTCTGCAGAAGCTGATAATGTTGGCCCTGTCTTCTGATCTCTAGGCAGGGGAACATCCAAGACCTTCCAGGCATACAAGGACGATTTTTAACTATACTTGTCAACCTTAACAAAATCCTGCCATAAGAACAATTACCAATTTCAAATTATAGATTTTAGGAAGATGGACACTTTCTTGACTGTTACCTTTCATGCTGATTTTAACTTGGTGTGATGCCTGAAGAATACCCTGTGTAGCTCATCTGCTCAGGAACTTAGTGCTGATGATGCTGATGGAAAAACAAGCAGTGATCTGATTTTTGGTTCTGAAATGTCAGGTTATTCTTGATGTTAGATGCTGTGGCATTTGCCTCCTGATGAGATTATGGAACATTAGTTTTCATGTGTTGACACAGTTTCCCTTATGGGCCACTTCCAGTTGTGGATTGAAGTTCCATGAGTTAAAAAATGTTTGGAAGAGAAGAGTGTGGAAATTTAATAGCTGTGTCTCTGTACTTTGGAACAGTATTGAGGATTGTATGTATTGGACTGATTAATTTTCTTTGCTCTTAATTGCAAAAATCTATTTGAATTTAACCAACTTCTTATTCCAATTTGGCAATGTGTCTGTACATGATGGCTAGCACAAGTACTTTTGAAAATACAAATCAAGTTGATTAACAAGCATTTAATCCCAGGGAGACTATTTTTTTTCCTGAAGACTTTTTTTCCCCTCCAGTAATCATTATAAGTATTTTAAAACCTGCTCTCTTTAAATGAAATATTATGCATGTTTATGTTCATATAGAACTAAAAAAAAATTTTGCAATGCCTTTAAAAAAAAAAAACCAAACCAAATATGATGCATTTATAGTTATGACTTATTTTGGTTATTTTCTAAACAATTTTATTTTTCACTACTTTTGCTTATACATTCCAATTTAGAGTCATTGAGCCTTGTTTCAGAAGAGGAGATTGGCTGCATGTTCCCCTGCTCACTATGTACTTTATATTTAATTTTACACTAATTCTGGCTGACTGAGTGGGCACCAGTATTTGTTGTGGTTACAGGAAAGTACAAAATGTAAAACTGTATTCAGAAAAGCAATTTTCAGTGAAAGCATTTTTTACAAAGCAATCATTAAAAACAAAGGGTAAAGTGATACACACACTGAGGCAAGTTCCCTTGTGGGTTTTTTTTTTTTTTTTTTTTTTTAGTTACATCTCTCTAATTTTCTGTAGTTCCTGTTCTGCCTAAGAAAGAAAGCAAAATAAAGCCATTTTCTCTATAAAAGATATCACAGGATAGAATCAATTTATGTTTATTTTACCGGATTTCAGTTGTGTACCCACTCTGGCTGTCGAGTGTACCTGGTAGATGTTAGTGCAAGCCATACCATGGAAAGTGTATTAAAAACATACGTTTAGTTACTAAATGCTTCATATTGAGAGAGGTCTTAATGATGCAGCAGTTTTCATTTAATAATTGTACAGCATCAATCCAATATTATCAGAGAGCCTTTAGGTTGCACAGTGTCTCAATTAACCACCTTGATAAACGGAGAATATCCAGACCTTGAGTCCTTCTGGGGTCCTGCTGGTATTTTCTTCCCAAAAAAGAAGAAAATTCTTCCCAAATTCTTCCAAATTCTTCCCAAATTCTGCTCCAAGAAATCAGGAACAGAGCAATAGAGTCCTTATCTGCCAGCTCTTCATTCTATCCCTTATCCTGCAAGACCAGCCCTTCTCTCATTTCATTGAAAAAATTGCTTTTGCCTTTATATTTCATGCAGGAAAATTGACCTTTAGGAAATCTCACACTGCTTCCCTAATTTATAAATCCCTGTGTGACAGTGTCGTTCTTTCTACCCTGTGCATAAATGGGACACAGATCTGTAGAGACAGATCCTAAAGGAGACCTATAATAAAATCAGAATTAAAACCAGAAGCAGTCTCACACTTGAGTGAACTCTTCTTTCTTAGGGATGCTCATTCAGGCATCTTCTCCTGGTGCACACTGAGCTGCTCTGACTTGTGTTGTCTTGGGCTTTTTTTGTGGGCTCTAGGCAGGCTGTAACTGCAGTAAAACTATCACAAAAGGTATTTCTTTAGGCTCTGTATTTTACTTTTTCTGTCTGCACCAAATTCTTTCATGACATACCAGGAGAGCTTATCTTCTCTGTGCTACTGCTTTCTCTGTCCAGAATAAAAATAATTTCCATGCCTACATTTTTTTTTGCCCATTCTTCCTCTTTCAGGAACTGAGCTGACAGAATAGAAGTTGAAAGGGGAAATATGCATAGTATCAAGAATCGGTTCTTACTGAAATGTTTTACAAACCACACGAGTGACAGTGTAGGGGATATAAGGGTGAAAAGGGCACAAAGAGGCCCTGCTGTACCATGCTTTGTGTAGCCTGTGGAGTGAAAAAGCACGTGACTATACCTAAACTTCAGCTTTCAGCTTATCCTTGCCTCATTTGGCATGTTTTCTATCTTTTTCCATCAATCTTACCAAGTTTGATAAATTTACCAAGTGAAGTTCAATGTAGGGGTTTAGTCCAGGGCATAAATCTGGGCACCTGCCTAACTGAGGAACCTGGAGTCAACAAAATTATATTTATTATATAAAATGCTCAATTTAACATTCCATTTCTCCTGCATTTTTAAAGTTAAGTGAAAGGCAGCTGTTTCACAGTTGGAACATGCTGGTGTTAAACCAACAGGCTCCCTGCTCTAATTTAAAATTGTTTGGAAATATCTTAATTTCATTCAGAACCTTAGTGAGTGATAACCTTTTTTGGTCACCTGCATCTGCAGCCAAGTCCAGTGTACAGACATGGGTGTGAGAGTGACCCTGCAATGCCTTGGAATCATGGACTCATGGAATCATGGAATGGTTTGGTTTGGAAAGGACGTTAAATTAAATTTAAATCCTATTTAAAGAAAATTTCTAGTTCATATTGTAGTAAAATTGGTGGCAATTCCACCAGAAATTCTGAAGGTTGTGTCCTGTCTCACTTCAGCCTTTGCAATTATTTTCATCCTTGCTTTCCCTGCTAGCTCCTGCAGCAAACTGGGCTTTTATTACTGCATCATGTTCTTTCAATTTCACAATTTGCTACAGTAATATTTCATCCAAGACAAGGAATTTAACACGAGGCTTTCAGGGAAGGAAAAAAAAAAATAAGAGGAAGATTCTCCTCTCTCTTATGGTCAGTGGTCAGTCCATTCCCTTGTACAAAGCAGCCCTTACTTTAGAGAAGAATTCCAGCAAGAGCTATCCTTGTTTAAGTACCATGGAAGTTCACAAAGCCATCCATCAATTGTTTTTGAGGTCCTTTTTAACTTCTTTCAACAACATCTCAGGCAGTGGCTGAAGTTACTTTGTTTTGGTCAGAATGTTAAGTGGATAATGCTAAATTTTTGACGTCATTGATTGTTGCTGAAGTGCAGAGCAACGTGGGAAGGTTGACAGGGATGATTTTATTTTGGTACCAAGTAACCATTCTATTCTATACTCAGAATAATTTTTTTTTAAAGCTGGAAACCTTTATAAAACCGTCAATATTTTAAACCTTGTGCATGTAGTTTGTGTCTGCTTGACAGTGTAGAGTAGTTATCATGGCAGAGTTTCCCTTCAGGACTGGAGGTTAACAGCCACTGTGTGCAGCTGAGGCTTTAAAATCTGGTCTTGCCAGGGGTATCTTTAATGAGTTCACATTCAACCAATTGTTTCCCATCTGAGCATTCTGAGATTGATCTCCTGAGTGATGATTATCCCTATACCCCTGTGTTTTACTTGTATGCCCTGCTCAGAAGGCTTGGCACAAAGTCTGGCCTTTCTTCAACAGGCAATGTAGAAAGTAGGGAGTTCTTCAAACACTTAAAAGAGTGTTTTTCTTGTTTCTAGGTTTAAAGTTTCACTGCTGTCAGAGGGCTCAGTAGCACTCTGAGATTCATTTTAGTGTCATCACCAGCTAAAGACGTGATAATACAACACATGTACAGAGTTCTCTGTTAATGTCTACAAAAGTAGTTGAAAACTTTTTTAAAATCTGAAATTGCCTAAATATGAATGAAATCAGCTTTAGATTACTGTACTAGATTGGCTGGCTTCCCTATACCTGAATTTATGTACCAGAGCTTTGACCTCAGTGACAGGTCGTCTGATCTCAGTCGCATCCTGGCACACTTTCAGTGCCAGGATGATGGATTTTCCCACACTGCTGCATGATCCTCATGCCTGCAAGTGGGACCTGTAGAGACTTGGGATGGTTCTTCCTGAACACGTCAAACTGTGTGGCTGCAGGACTGCCAATCAAGAGGGAAATTAAAAAAAAAAAAAAAAAAAAAAGACAATAATATATATTTTAACATATATTTTATGTTAATTTTTTTTAACATTCATTTTTATGAAGCCATGGTAATAAGATTTTCACTTTGGAATGAAAGTCTGAGAAATCCTTCATAATTACACTGGAAGATGCATAGCTTGTTAACAGGTGTGTGATACTTTGTTTTAGGTGCTTGTAGCGGGTTGGGTTTGTAACCGGGCAGAAACACCAATTTAGTGTAGGGGTTTGGACCAAAATATTCATTACTGTTTACCTTCTGTGAGATAAGAATTAGGAGAAATGCAAAGCAGGCACCAAACTTGAAAGAATATAAAGAAGTTTATTAACAGACCTAAAAGAGGAAAAAAATCATACCACACCTTCAGAACTCTCCTCCTCCCCCCACCTTCCTCCCTTCTCCCACTGACAGTGTAAAA
>NW_008246063.1:3491152-3512081 GCF_000691975.1 Corvus brachyrhynchos
AGGCCCGCTGGCCCCTGCTCAGGCCCTGCAGCCACCTGTTCCAGCACCGGAAACGAGACAGAGAGGCTCTGCCTCAGAGTTTCCTATTCTTAAGTGTGGATCACAGAGGCGGTCACAACTTTAGGTAAATTAAAGGATTGTCCATATTCAAACTGGCCATCTGATAGGTTCTGTCAGGTCACAGAGGAAGCTGTAAGCACCCCTTTGCAAGAACATCACTTCTGGAGCTATGCTTGCTAAACTATGACATGCTTAAAGTGGTGTTACCTGGAGTAAGCATCAGTAGAAGTAAAAACAATATACCATAAAGTCAGGGGATGGAGTAGGGATGTGGGAGCTGGTTCAGACTCTTGCTGTTTCATTTGTGCTGGTTTCAGGAGGCATTGCAAGTGCTTCTCCAGCTTCCCAAAGCAAATAGCAAAATCTTCTTACTCATAAAATATGAATAAATTATAAATCTTTTTGTACTCATCCCAGTGGATGTTCCATTATATTATGTGTTCATCAATTTTTTATTATTTTTACTTTAAATTTGTCAGTGGTTGCACTTGTAGGAAATGTGTGCTCTTGCAAGAGGAAAAAAGTAAAAAGGATAAAGTTTTCAAATGTTGATGGCAATAGAAATGGATGAGATATACATTAATAATAGAAATAGGTTTTATTCATTGGTTTCAGACCACTGATGTATTTTACTGAGGATTTTGGTAGCAAAGGGAGTGGATAATTTTGACATTAAACAGTGTTGCCCTGGGCTCTGATTAAGCTGAAAGATTTGGAGAGATAAAGCAGGTGGTTCTTGTATACATTAATTCAGTCTTTCCTAAGCTCCACTGTCAGCTCCTGTGCGGGGCTCTGCGATGAGCTAAGGTGGAAGAGAGGGGCTGTGAGTGCCCCTGGTTTTGAAGGAAATGTCAAATGCAACCACAGTTTTAAAAACTTGCAGAAAGAAATCCTATCCATTTATCAGTTTGGGGTGTCAGAGGGAAAGGAGCGAGTCTGCATTTGCCTTGGCAGGTTTGCTTGGCACAGAAAAAGGGATTATTGCAGAGGCTGCTGTGTTCTTTGCATCCTAAATTGTCAGAAAGGGACAAGATAAAGAAATCCTGTTTTCTCGAGGAAGCAGTCCAGTTCTTAACACTTCTAAGAAACCCCTGATATTCAAGGAAGGCGCAGGGGAGTTTTACTGCAGTGCTTCAGCCTTGCAGACCTGTTGCAAATTGTGTCATTTGTGTGAAGGGTGACATGGGCTTAGAGAAAACAGTATTTACTTTCTTATTTGAAAATCAGTTTTCCTATGAATTGCAAGAAGAAAGTATAATTTCAATTTGTTTTCTGAAGTATGAATTTTTGACATTAGTTTTAGTTATGACAAATTTCAAGAGGTGGTGAAACAATGCTGGTGCTTTTGCTGGCAATACAATTTTTTTTTTTTCTGGGGAAACACATAGTTCTGCAAATTTTTCAGGTCATTTGGTAATCTCAGCTCCTGAAATAAGAGTGCCCTTGTCTGCTCTGCAAGTTTAGAAGTCAGCAGTTGTCCTGGATCAACTGACTTGTGTAGACAAAACAAAGATAAAAGTTCTGTTCTGTTTAAATAAATTATGTGTATTGCTTCAAGTCTAATAATATGTAATACACCCACACAGTGTCAAGTGGAATAATCCCTCAGTGATTTCCAGGATGCTGAACCAATGACTCTGAGCTGTCATTTTATTGGTGGGATGAGAGAACACTTAATATGTTGGTTTTATTTTCCAAGTGTTCATTAGCATCATGAATTCCTCCTGGGGAAAAAAAAAGTGAAAACATAAAGTGTTGACTTGAGAATATGTCATAAAGTAGAAAAAGAGTTGGAGCTGGAAATGTGAAATATTACAGGATGCTGTGGATGCTGTACTTAGTGCACATGAAAATATTAACTTACTGCTGTATGTTGAAGAAAGGAGTCTCTGGTCTGAAAATGGCACCTCATACCTTGGCAGAAAGGTCAGCATCAATCACCATGGAAGGGAAGTTATCAATTGAAAGTTCTGCAAGGTTTCATTCCCAAATTGAGGCAGAATATTGGCAAACATGACCTCTGAAGCTCTGCTTTTAGAAAAATGTGCTTGCTTATGGTAGGCTGCTGCTATAAGGAGCAGTTAAAGTATTTTATTTAGGACTGCTTTAAAAACTGTCCAAATTGCATTCATTTATTAAAATAACTTAGCTGAGTAAATTTACTTTGAAGTATTTATCATGTTGCATGGCAATAGAGGTCTAAATAAATGGGATTTTGTCATGATGAAACAAATGAAATGCAAATTAGATCTTTAAAATAGTTAAGGAGATAGTTGCAGTAAAATGCATTGATAATAAATATTTTTTAAAATACCTCCCAAATGACTAGACAAGATTTCAAATTGATAACTAACAGAAAGTATTAGTTAGTGCTAATTTCAGCATAGGAGGAGGGGCAGCTGGCTGAAAACAAGCAGAGGAAAAGTTTTCAGTCCCACGTCTTGTCTCTAGTTTTTCTGCTGGTTATAAAGGGGAAGAGTCAACATAGACTTAGAATTATTTTTTTTTTTAATGTTGATATGTTGATTTTTTTAAAATTACACAGGAACATTTTTTCCTTTTAATTTTTAAAAATATTATTTTTCTTTTGCATTTGTGCCCTGAGTGTAAGAATGAAACTGAACACAAAAGTTGCTGTGGACTCTCAGGTAGTGTTTCCGACCTGAACCAACTCTGCTATCTCCCATTTCAGTTTCAGACAGTTTAGAAAACAAACCAAAAAGCAAGTAACAGCTTTTATTTGCATTAATGTTATCTTGCTTTACCTTGCCAGAGTGCTCTGCACAAGTGATGCTGAGGTGTATCCCCAGGCCCATGTATCCTGTGAGAGCAAAATTGTGGTGTGCCTGATTTTGGGAAGAAATGCAGATGCAGAGTGGGGCAGAGCCATAGATCTGACTGTTGGTCTTGCAGTAAGAGGTCCAGGACTCCTTGGTACTGTGAAGGACAAACCTCTTATCATTACACACAGCTATTGGGAGCCAATTTAAAAGTTATATTCACTGTATGGAATTGAAAGTATTTTTTATTAAAATAAAGTATGGAAATGAAAGTATTTTTTTAATAAAGAAGCACTTAACATGCCAAAAACACAGTCTATATTTTATTTCAATTCTGTAGACACAAACATAAATGACTTTCTTAGGCAGCTTTTCCCTCCCAAGTTCATCCAGATTGAATCTTCTGGTAGAGATCGGAGAGATACTTTGTGCTTTCTCCCTAATCAGGCATGAAGAAAAGACAGAAAAGACTTGGGGATGCTTTTCCCTGCCTGTGGCCTCCTGCAGCCCTACCAGATCTCTCCCTGAATGTTTTTCTTCCCCGGTCTAATGTAAAGTCTAACCCACATTTTACATTTTTGTCATTCATTCACAATCACCACAGCTGTGATAAGAAAGTCAGCATGGTCTGCTGTGGAGTTTGATGAGCTGAAATTTTAAAAAGGGGGAAAAAAAAAAGAGGAAAGAAAGTGACAAAAAAAAAAAAAAAAGGGGAGATGGAACTAAGAGATATTTTTAAGCTTTTATATGAACAAGGGAAGATGCCAACCAGACATATTTTTTGAGAAGGTTTAACCAGATTTGACCAAGGATGGAAGGTGACATTTTACAGATGAAGAGAGGTTAATGTTGTTTTCCTTTGTAGGCAGGGATGAAGGAAGATACTTTAAAACTGAAGCATTGGATGTAATAGCTGAAAGGTATTTTCTTTCTTCTTGCATTTAGTTTAATTTGAGGACTGGTGAAGTTTCTCACCTCTATAACATTAAATTTTTGAGAAGCCCTTCAGAATATTATGCTTTAAGAACTCTGCTCATTTTGTCAAATTTGGTTGAAATAATAAAAACTATATAAGAAAAACGTTACTAGAAAGGGCCAGCTTAATTTGAAGATGGTGTGATTGACTAAACCTTGTTTTATTATAAAACCTGATACACTTGAGCAAATCTGAGTCAGATGCACAGTGGGTTTTGCCTTTTCCACTCTGCAAGCATTGTGATCCAACTCAGCTGCATTACTCCATGTTTCCCCCCAGCCAATCAATTAGCAGAACATTAACTTTTTATAAAAGTCACACTGCTATAAAATCCCTTTCTGTCAGTTGATTTTCCCCTGGAACTAATTTCTGTGGCATAGGGAGAAGTATTAAAGTGTGTAATATTTTGGATCTGAGCAGGATTTGTTACAGTAGCATTATAATCATATCCTTTAAACCAGATGGGATAGAAGTTATTTTTTTTGGGCCTGCTTTCTTTCACCACAAAACTTCTGATGAAAAATATGATTGTTTATCAATAAAGTCTTTCTTCTCATCCATCCCCATGAGATTAATCATCACACATGAGAATAAGTTCTCTGTCACAGGTCGTCCTAAGCAAATACTGATTGATAAAATTATTTCTTTCTTACTAATCCAAGGAAGGATTGGTGTCTTGCAGTGTTAAACTGTTGCTACTTCTATTTTGCTGCAACTTTTGCTTTGGGTAAAGGAAAGAATTGGGAGCAGAAAGATGTCTAAAGATGGGCCATAATGGTTGGCCTCTGAATTTTTTATCAAACCTGTCACATTTCCCTGATGAAATTTTAACCTCTGAAATTCTAGCTGATACATTTGGAATTTTAGTGTGATTACAGGGAAATAATACTGATCTTCTTGATATTTTACTTGGATATTTGTAACTTCTTACTGTTGTAAGGTAAAGATGTTAAGAGCTACCACTGGGCTCTTCAGCACCCTGTAATAAGTATGGAAAAACCAAAAATGGGGACCAATATTCACTGCTTTTCCCAGACTTCCTCTGTCCTTCCCATGCAGTGGGAAGTGTGTGCTGAACAGCCTTCTGTCAAAAACTCTTGTCTTGAAGAGACACTTTCTTAGCACCTCACTCAGTATCCACGGACAAACCCCCAAAGTTTCCTTTCCTTTTTGGTGTGAGAACTCCACTGAGTGAGCTGTGCTAAAGGAGACCTGTGCTTGTGATGTGAAAGTAGAAAAATTCCTGTTTGCTCAGTTCTTAAAAGTGTGAATTCTAATTTACAAATTCAGGACAAAAATGCTTTTCTCACTTTCATCTGAATTTCTGCCTCAGAAATAAGTTAAAATTTTCTAAAATTTCTCTGCTTTCTAAAATCCCTGCACTTCTACAAAGCTCTGCTCACAGAGATGATGGGTGTACAAGGAAGTTTTAAAATAGTTCTGCAATAACATTCCCCATTTCTCCTTAATATTCTCATACTAATTTTTCTCTACAGTGAATGTAGAGCTGCACTCACCTGGGAAATCCCAGTTTTTGAACTAGAATGTGTCTACCTGTTCGTGCTACTCCTGCTTCTCATTCTCTTTGATTTTCTGTTTCAAAACAACCAGCTAAAAGACACTTGGTACTTTTTACTAAGAACCTGATTAAAATGTGGCATTAAAAAGAAATAATATTTCAGGAATGCTTTGCAGCTGTCCTGCTGCATATTGGCTTTCACATAAGGTCGTTGGTTTTTGCTATTGTTAGTTCAGGAATATAAATCTTTTAAATAATGCTTTGTTTAGGTTTTTTGTATTGTGTTCATTCTTTATGACACCTATATCAACCTGAGGGTTTTTGAAGGTACATAATTGAAAAAGTGGCCTGCTGAGCGCAGACTCAGCCAGTTTAATCTGCAGCCATTGGAAGACAAGAACCTTGAGTCACAAAAATATCAATGTTCCTACAAAGCCATTTATTACTGTCTTTGAAATAGTCTCATAGGGCAGAGCCACAGTGCTCTGTGCAAAAGGAGGCATAAACCAGGAGTCCACCAAGAATGAGCACTGCACTCACACTTTAAAGGGGTCAACAACCTATTTGCCATGTTGGGTTGTAAAGAATATGATGTATGCCATGTTTCTGCTCTTTCAAGCAGCTGAATTTTCTGGGTGGTGTTGGTTTTTGGCATTTTTGGTGAATTTTGTATGTGTGCTGCTCATCAAACTGACAGTAAATGAAGGTTCTGATGTGTTGATATGTCCATGTCATCATTTGGAACTGTTACACAGATTAAAATTGTTGGTATCCTTTTGAGTTGCAAAAGACTAATCAAAGGCATTAATACCCTCAAACAAGAGAATAAAGTTAATGAGCAGGAAGTAGTAAAAAAAAAGTCTGGTTTTGCAGGAGGAAGTGACAATCCCTAAGGAGAGAGAAGAACCAGGTTACGTATTTTGGGGAGTTTAGTAAGGTTTTTGACATTCCTTCTCATAACACTTGAAGCTGAAGACACATGGTTTAGGTTACTCTTCTGTACAGGAATGCAGAACTCCTTGGAAAACCTCCTGTAGAAAAATTAGGCATGGTTCATTGTGAGATTGGCAGGATATGTGAAATGCAGCTCAGCAAAGAATCTTTCTGATGAGTATTTTCATTACCAACCCTGCTGGTGGACTAGAAGACATTCTTATTAAGTTTGCAGGAAAGCTGGGAGAGAAATTACTTGAAGAACTGGACTGAAAAAATGTAAGAATTTTTATAGGAACGAGGACAAACTCCTGAGTTTAGGAGAGAACCCTTGGTTGATTCTCTGGTGTGCTTTTCCAGCAGGGTACACAGAGAATTCAGAGCACAGTCATGGTTTCGATTAGACAACTGCACAGCGTGATCTGAGAGAAGAACAAGAGAATCTTTTTTTGACTTGACAGAAGACCAGGAGGTACATGACAGCCCTCTTAATGTGTTACTTCTTGTACTGATTTTGGCTGGGATAGTTAATTTTTTGCACAGTGGCTTGTAAGGTAGTTTGTATTTGTGATGAAAACAGTGTTGATAATATGGGGATATTTTAGGTATTGCTTACAGAGCATCAAGGCCTTTTCTACTCCTCATTCTGCCCTGCCAGAGGAGGCTGGGCGGGGACAGGAGTGCACCAGGAGTTGGGAGGGGACACAGCCAGGACAGCTGACCCTGACTGACTCAAGGGATATTCCATATACCATATCAGGTTGTGCACAGCAGTAAAATCTGGGGGAAGAAGGAGGAAGGGGTGATGTTTGTCTTCCCAAGCCACCGTTCTGTGGGATGGAGCCTGGCTTTCCTGCACACCTGCCTGCCCATGGGGAGTGGTGAATGAATTCCTTGGTTTGCTTTGCTTGTGTTCAGAGCTTTTGCTTTCTCTTTTAAACTGTTTTTGTCTCAACCTATGAGTTTTCTCAGTTCTACCCTTCCAGTTCTCCCCACATCCCAGTGAGGGGGTTGAGTGAGCAGCTGTGTGGGGCTGATTAGCTGGCTGGGGCTAACCACAACACCTCTGTTGTAAAAGAGGACAAAAATAATAGATTTCTTGTTTTTCTGGTTAAAAAAAAATAAGTTCAAATAAAGTTCTATGAAAAGTGGTTTTTTATGCAGTGTATTTGAAAAAAAAAAAAAATGTTACGGGAAGAGGTTGTCTTGGGAGGCCATGGTGGCTTCACCGTGGAAGCCTCTGAGATCCAACAAGACAGAAATGTCTCAGAGATTATTAGGTGTAGCAAGACGCTCATGTGGGAAAAGGAGATGGAGCAGATGTCTTTTCCAGGATCAAGATCATCTGATTTTCATGACATCCTCACGAGGTTGCCCTGTGTGGTACACCAGCAATCTATGTGATCATCCATCCTCACCATTTTAATTGGTGGGTGTGTGTTCAGGCATATAAACTTGTCAAGCTATATCCTCCATTGTTGAGTGCATAAATTAGCTCTTTTATTTTTACATTTATGAGACTATAAAGGCTTCCTTCACATATCAAAACAGAAACTTACACATTTCCTAATGGCTTGTAGGAAGCAAATGAAGCTTGAATTTGGTTCTTTTTATTTTGACAACTGTTATTGATACGAAGTGTAATGAAAGCAGCCTGTTGTTAGGCTTTCAGTTATTTGGTAGGCTGTTTCCAGCCTTTAATTTACAAGGATGCAATAATTGACCCTGTGTCCTTACAGGGCTGACTGGGAATTAGTGGCTGCAGTTATGTTTTATTTAACCAGGAGTGCTGTGCCTGTGAGAATAAATAGACACTTGTTTTAATAAACGCAGAGGATGGGCTGGTTAAATGGGTAAAGATTTTTGGTGCTTGATAACCCTCTGATTGTACAAGTATGGACTGAAAAAACCTCATGAATGATGAGCAGCGATGAAGTCAAAAGAAATGAAGCAGAAAATATACATTAATATAACTACTGCTGCGTTTGGGTTCTCATGGCAAATACAGAACACTTTGCTTTACAGTCCCACAGCCGAGCCCCAAGGTACTTGTGGAACAGCATGATTTTGGGTGTAATAATTAGAATTATTTTAGTGATATTATTGTTTCCTTTGGTTGGATCTGATAAACACACAGGTCAAAACAACGTAATAGTTGTTATCATCACAGATGTGAATACCCTTTGAAGAGAGTTTGAGGATTACTACTAAACCTCGCAGAGCTCCCAGGGCGTAGCCACAGCATCATAGAAAGTTACTGGCCTATTTTTCGCTGTTGTTGCAATTAGGATCAGATTTCTATCAATTTAGCAAAATTGAGTTGCATATCAGTGTACTGCATTTAAATTTTGGTGAGAAGTTTATATGAGCTCTGTGATTGGCAGCGTGAAGGATATGACCTGGTGAATTTGAGACATCAGAAAAAACACTTCTTGCTGACAATAACTTGACGCCTCCCTCTCCTCTATACACACATTTTCAAGCTGTTCCCCATTCTACAACTCTGATCTTATTTGGGTATGTCTAATCAGAATTTCTACATAATTATTTTTAATTATTAATTTGGAGAGTTATGTAAAGAGTGGATTTTCTTGTGTAAGAAAGGTGCTGGGCAGCTGTTCACAAAGAGTTTTGCTAAATTCACTATGAAGAAAGCCTCGCACAGTCACTTGGCAAGGAATAATCTAAAATTAAAAGCCTAAAGATAATCACTTGAAGCATCAAATTGCCTTTTGCCATCCCATTATACCAACATTCGTCTTTCATTTGTTTTGATTCGTTATAAATTATCCACGTAATACCAACCTTTCCCATTTCCCAAATAAATAAATAGATTATGTGTGCTTGGCGCCTAACCAGTGTCAAACCACAGCAGCTCCACAGCAACCTCCCTTGCTCCTAGTGCCTTTCATGATGCCATCTCTGTTTTTATTCCCTCTTGGCCTTGAGTACTCATCCTTGGCTTTCCACCTCCCCTCAGCTTGCCAGTGTGCACTGTATTTCCTTCTTCCTGTGCTGTTCCTGCCATACCTATTTAAATGTTCAGGTTCACAACACAGGAGAAGGGGATGGGTGCATCCTGTTCTATCATGGATGTCTTGCTGCAATATTTGTCACTCTTGGTGTCCTCTCTCCCTTGCTCCCAGGGCAGTGACCCGTGCCAGGTTATTTTCCCTCTAAGTGTTGACTTTGCTGTTAACAAGCAAATCCATACTGGATAAAGTGTTGGTAGTTGTCTGCTGAAGCTTCATTTCCCCTCTTCTTGCCATGCATCTGCTCTTCCTCTTGCTTAAAGTCTGCCTGCTCTCTTAAGCCCCTGCCCAGTTTTGCAAACAGATTTATTCTTGAAATTGTATTATTGGTACGGTCCTAACACAAAGCCTCTGGATGGCACCACAGCATGAATAATGATAATTATAATGAGTTGAGTCAGCCATTAAATCACTTCACCTTCAAATCTTGACTATGTGTGGAGGCCTTTTTTATTTCTAGAGCTGACTTCTTCCAAATCTAAAATTCATTACTCAGTGCATTTTTCATCTCCACAGACGTGCTGGTGCTCAGAGAAAATTGGGCCGCAAAAAGAGACTGAAAAAGCTTTAATTAAAAAGCAAATAGCATTTTTCAGCAGAGAGAAGAGGTGGTGAGATCTCCCCCAGGCTTTTCTTACTATAAAAAGATCCTTCTATTTTTGTTTCACTTGCCTTTTAAAATCCACCACCTACCTTGTTTATTCATCCCCATTTGGAGTTTACTGATCCAGATGTAAGAGAGGTATTCAAAATTAGCAGCTGTTCTGTGGCAGCCTTAAGGGGTATATGACTTCCTTCTGTAAAAATAAAATTTGCAGGCTCTGCACATTACTTGTGCAGCTACTCAACTGGGGGGAAGAAGCTCTAATAGTGTCAGTACCTTTTATATTCAATATTTAATTGCCCACTGTGTAAAGATGGATTACTTTTTGCAATAAGTAGAGCAGGTAAAATGTGTGTGGGGTTATTTATTTATTTTTAATTTTTTTTCAGAACAGACCAGGGTGATTGAACGAGAAAAAGTGAAATGCTGTGG
The DNA here is from genome assembly GCF_000691975.1 of Corvus brachyrhynchos. Taxonomy (NCBI): domain Eukaryota; kingdom Metazoa; phylum Chordata; class Aves; order Passeriformes; family Corvidae; genus Corvus; species Corvus brachyrhynchos. The sequence continues at coordinate 3,501,489 of NW_008246063.1, forward strand.
TTATCATTTTTCTTCAATTTTTGCAGTTTCATGTAGGGTGGTGTGGGTTATCAACCCTACTATCGCTATTTTAGGGAGAAGGAAATTCACCATATGTATCTTTTAAAATAAAATCACATTATGGTGTTTAGGATGTGCTTTAGTGGTGAACCTGGCAGTGTTATGTTTAATAGTTGATCTTAGGAGTCTTTTCCAACCTTCATGATTCTCTGATTCTGTGAAAAAATAATGTATTTATCACATTTCCAAACTTGGCAGAATTGGCTGAGTTGTGGTACAACTGTTCTGAAACCTTTTTTCTGCAGTTTACTCTCTTGTATTCAAAATCAAAGCAATGAACATCCATTACAATTTATTAGTTATTTGATGACCAATTTGAAATGACATGTGATCTTTCTTTGTACTTCACAAGAACATATCTTGTTCTGTTATATTTAGCTGTAATTGGCATCTTTACTGGCAGTCTGAAGAAAATGAAATGGTGAGGTGGGTTCTGGGAGCTGATTAGACCCTCTTAATTATTGAATATTTGTACTCCTGGGAGACACTCAACTGTAGCTGTGGTGAAGGGGAACTTTACTCTGCTGCTCCTTTTTATCTTTGCAAAATTCAGCAACTGATACTGCTGAGCTTTCAGTCCATCCTCCTTCATGTGAACGAAAACCAAGAATTATTTTCCTGAAGCAATTTTAATTTCCATTTGAATGTTGTACAGTGTATTTCTAAGTGCTTCCTCTGGTGCTGAATGTTTCCCTGTACTGGAACATGTCATCCATCCCATGGTGTGGTTTTAATTCTCAGAGATAAAGTTCCGGTTTTACTTTAGTTGTTAAGAATTTGATTTTTGGGTGAGTGACAACAAGGATTTCACCTGTAATGCCATATGGTCTAGCCATCAGATCATGTAATGGAAGTTTCCTGGATTTAGAGAAAAAGGTACCCTTAGTATTTTTTCTTAATTAAAATTTAAAATTATTGTAGTCTTGCACTGTTTTCTCTGAAATTATGGTTTATGAAATTCAGGAATGGCACATAAACATTGACTCCAAAGCAACTGCAAGCTATAAGTTGATTATTCTGAAAACTACACTCCTTTTCAAATAATGTTTGGGATTTTGAGAATTTCTTCATTAACAGGCACAATTTGGTTGCTGTGGAAAGCTCTGCTCTCTCTGTGAATGTTTAAAATGTCTCTGTTCACAGTCTCTCTTGAGAGAAGATTTGACTTTTTAAATGCTCCTCTTTACAGCTGTTTTGAAATGGAGAATTTGCACTTTCTGGCATTTTCCAAGCAGCAGGGACATTACGTACAAATGTCCCTTTTTGAATAGCATGAGCTCAAATCAATCAATCAATCAATCAGTCAATCTCTTCTTCAGCATCAGGGTTTTTCTTCACCCTTGTAACTGAGAGCTGGCTTGGTCCTTAGTATCAGGATATGCAGTTAGAAAAAACTACACCTGGAGGTGATTTGACAGCTTATTTTTTAAAATCTTACTTTTCTTTTAGCTCATTACTTTTGATAATTGAATAAAAGAGACCTTCTCCTTTTTATGGATGGAGATGTTTAGTATCAATCCTTCCAAGCAGTCTCTTCATAGCTGGTTGTTTTGCATTTGTGAGACTATAAACCCACAATGGTTGGCAAGTGCATTTAACCTCCTGCCACCCAATGTATGCATAAAACTTTAAGACTTGTGGTATAAAATCTTTTAGCTGTATAAAAGCTCTTGAAGTCATCAATTTTATTATAGACCTCTAGGTGCTTTTTAAGTCTTCTGAGAGACATAACCTTTTTCTTGTCTGGTGCACTGGAGTGCCTCTTCCTCAAGTCCTTTAGTACATAACTCTTAGTGGTTCCAATGAAAATTGCATCTTGATTGATGTTCTCATATCGAAGACTGCTGATGAAATGAATTCTGAAATTGTATGATAGAGTGTTGAAACAAGTAGCTGTTCAAGTTGGAAACTGTACTCAGAATTGTTGTGGTAATGGATAATATATACTTCAAAAATGTCTTTTTCTTATCCATCTTATAAGATAGTCAACCTTATTATAAAAATAAACTGGTACTGGATGTGTTGAACAATAGAGTGATTTATGTGATTAGAAATAAGTTTGCTGTGTTACTAGATGGAGATATTTCTGGTTCATCTCTTAAACACTTACTGGAATTCTTTCATAGTGGTCTTGGACTCACAAACATGATGTCAGCTCGAATCATAAGATGTAGGCTTTAAGTCTGCCTCTGATGTACCTCATTTTCATTTTACTGCCATATAAATTATATTCTCTTAGCTTTCAAAAGTTTTTCTCATCTTGTAGTTTGAAACAGACTATTCTACAAATACTTTGATTTTTTTATAGTTCCTTTGTTTCTAGATTTTCAGGCAGTGTACATCACTTTTGTTACATCGAGTTTCTTGCCTCTTTTCTTTGCCTAACCATCTGCCATAGTCTTTATTTCACCTCTAACCAGGCCCATGCATACTCTCCTTGTAAAATTGAGATCCCCTCAGAAGATTTATTTCCATTATGATGCTGACAAAACTGTAGACAAATTATAGCACTGCATTTTATAGGCATTTATTTATTTTAAAGGCATTTACTAAAAAGGGGGGTGTAATCACAGTGCCTGTTTTATTTATACAGGTGACATTTTTCTCTAATTCTCATCTGGTTTTAAATGCCTAAATTTGCACATTGATTACAGAGAGGAGAAAAAAAAGAAAATAATGGGAATTTGAGCATTCTCCATTAATTGTCATCTTTCTGAAGTAGTTGCCTACAAATTACCTACAAATTGTTCAAGTGTCTAAACTCAACTGCAACAGTAGGAACCATCCCCAAAATCTCCTTAGAATAGTGCTGGCAGACCTATTAGGCATTAGCAGTAGTACTCTAAGATCTGGGAAATGATACTTTAAAATCATCCTCTGTAATTTAAGTATTATTAAAGGAAAAGAGAGGGGAAAGATAAAGTGTCAGCAGAAGTTAATGATGTGTAAGGTATCCATGTTATTAAATATGTATCACAGGTTTAAAATTTTCTTGGAAATTGTCATAATGGAAGTCCCAAGCAGCAGAATTTTGTATCAGTACTTTAAAAAAGTATTTTTCACTTGTTGGGATCAGTGATCTCAGCCTCTCACAGGCTTCAGCTCTTAGACTTGGAGACTCATAACAGCATTTCTTCCCAGTGATGAATGACCACTTAGATTTTCCTTTCAGTTAAAATTACTTTTGTGTAAAATACTGTAGATTTTAAATTGGGAGTGAAGACTATCTATCCAGCCCTTGCTATCTGTTGTATTTCTCCTTTAATATTGCTTGGAGAAATGATCACCTTTACACAGAAACAGATTGTAAACATTAGACAATTTGGTGTTGTAAACCACATTTCTACCCTCAAAATATTCTCTCGGGAAAGAAGTGACTGCCTGAAGTTCCCCAGAAGCAGGAAGATATATCTGTGATATCAGAGGCTCAGTAAATTGAATAGGGAAGTGAAAGGATCACACAGCACTGGAGTACTTAAACTAGGAGGAACTGTGAGGTAACTACTCAGTACCTCAAAGTCAGACTCTCCTTTGCAGACAGAAGCAGGGAGGAGGAGGATGGGGTTGTGTAATGTTCCCTATCAACTTCCCAGTTAAATTGTGTTACCCTTGGGACATTCCAGTTCACTTTCTTGGAGGCTGGGCCTGGCTTTCAGCAGGTGTTTGTTCACCAGCCCACGGGAGCAGCCCTGCAGGAGGAGGACAGAGATTTACATCTTCTGATGGCACAGGTTGTCTTCTAATCCCAGCTGGTGCCTGGTTGCTCAGAAGGGAGTGTAAGGAACAGGGGCAATGCCACATGATCCTTCCCATGAATACACAACCAGGATTTACATTCCCAGCTCCTGGGAGCAAGGAGGTTCAGGACTTTCTCAATTGCAGCTACAGTGAATTAATAGCTGCTAATGGTGTGATGCCACAGAAGTAAGATTGATGTTTTTGTGAGCTTATGGACTCATGGCTATTGTAGCATTTGGTGGTGGTAAAGTCCCACAGCTCATCTGTGCTGTCTGAAATGTATTTTTGAGGGTTTGCTTTACATTTGTCACTTGATAACTTTATTCATGTCCCAGTTGTGTCATGTGGAACTGTGGAAGAATTAGTCCCTTGTCGTCTTTATTTTATAATTTGTGATTTTATGCATCTGTATCAGATCCTGTTTTACCAGCTATAGAATCAAAATGCTTGGTTTTTTCTCATGTTGAAAGTCCTGTGGGTTTTTTGGGATTTTTTTTTTTTTTTGGTTTTCTGGGTTTTTTGGTCATACCTTTTGGGTTTTTTTTTCCCCTGCTCACTTTATTATTGCCTCACAATAATAATTCTTTTGTGTTGTCTGCTGAGCAGTCACATTTGCTTTGGTTCTCACAGAGCTGTTGGCCACGTAGCTGAGATTGCTTTCCAGAGTGGCGATGAGTAAGAAGCTGTCAGTGCTTACCTTATACTTCAGACCTGACTGCTTCCCTTTGCATTCCAGCTGCTCTTTCATCACCCCATCCTTTAGGTGGTTCATCCAGGTGGGTTGACCCTGGCTGGACACCAGGTGCCCACAAAGGCACTTCGTCACTGCCCTCCTGAGCTGGACAGGGAGAGAAAATATGATGAAAGGCTCATGGGATGAAAAAAGGGCAGGGAGTGATCACTTACCAGTTACTGTCACAGGCAAAACAGGCTTGACTGGGGGGAAAAATGTAATTTATTACCAATCAAATCAGACTATGATAATGAGAAGTAAAAAATAATGTTAAACACTTTACCCCAGCCCTCCCTTCGTCTTGGGCTTAACTTCACTCCCAAATCCTTTATCTCCTCCCCCCCAGAAGTGCAGCTGGGGCTCCCATTTTATCTCCCCGTCACTTGGGTGCCTTGTGTGACGCTACAATTTTTTGCAGTAGACTTTTGATTTTGATTATTCCAAATGATTTTTTGTTGTCAGCAAACTTCATCCCTATGCTAGTCAATCATTTTCCAGATCATGTGTTAATCTTTCAAATCCACAGGTCCCCTGAGTGTTTCCCTGCTGTGGAGAACTGATAAGTGAGCTATAATTTTAGAAAATGATAGATTTTTTCCTGCAATATCCAAACATGTCTCTTTTTGAAGCTTTTTGTTGAACTGCATGTAAAGCATTTGGTGGTCTTTGGTCTTCTGCACGTGGCTCTCAGCACCATCAAGTTACAGCTGAGCAGGAACTTGAGAAGGTGTTGAAGGAACCTCCCTTCATCTGCTCTGTGCCTTGTTTGGTTTGGAGGGAGGCTCATGACTGCCTTGTTTGGGACAGATTCAGCCCCTCTTTTGGGATTAGATGGACATTTAAGGATGAATCACCATCAGCCTTGAGGCATTGCTCATAAATGAAAAATGTCTTTTTTTAGGAAGATTTATGAAGCTGTGCAATGATTTTTTGCTGCAGCCATCACAGTGTTATGATTCTTTAACAGAAAAATAGCAAGCAAATAACTATTGATCATCTGATAGTCCCCATATTTAGATGCACATAAGTATGATTTCCCTTTGTTGGTTTGCTCTATGGCCCTAGTCTGGCCATCAGGATGAAGTAGTGTTTACATATTTCAGTTTTATGGTCCTTTTTTTCAAAGGCAGAACTGTCTGATCAATGCTGCTGTATTTAATAGCTTTTGCTGTATTTTCTTAAATTGTATGATAGTGTATGCTGCTGTGGTGGAATAAAACTCTTGACAACATAATGTATCAAAAGTTTATATTAAAATATTTTTCAGTAGTATTCCAGTGATAGATTTTAATGGCCATCTTGTGAGCTGTTCACCAGATGCATTGACATATTTAGATTGCAGGGTTTTTTGTTGTTTTTGTTGTTCTGCCTGTTTTGGTTTTTTTTTTAAGAGAAAGTCAAATTCTGTAAATCTGAGGAAAGTTGCTACAGAAATGATGGTAGGGGGTTGGAATGAGATGATCTTGAAGGTCCCCTCCAACTGAAATCATTCTGTGATTCTATAATAAATTAAGGTATTCCTGCAAGTAGATAAGGGGCAGGGTAACAGTAAATCAGCACATTATTTGTGAACTAAGATACTTTATTGTAGGGCAGATACTTACCCACGTGTAGTTAAATTCAAGGAATCTCACGGAATGTGTGAAGTTTAGCTAGAGGCACTGGCTTTCCTTTAATTTGGTACTTTTTGTGCAGGTGTAAGTGGAACCCTTGGAGACTCTGCTTATTAGTGTTAGGGGTTGAATTTATATCTTCTTGGAAGTAGCTAAAAGGAAAAATAACAAAAAATGAATATGTGAAATATTTTGTGCAAAAAAATGTTCAGTATGAATGGTAATTAGACCAAAATCCAGCTGGATTTTGAAGACTGGTACATTTATTAGAGTTTTGGTACAGAGGAAACTCCCATGTGAAAATACATATATTGAAGTTTATTAAGTTAATATAACATTGTACCTAAAGCTTGAGAGTGTTCCTGTAATGTGAAATGGCATGGAGTTTTCTGTGGCTGTACATTGAAATTGTTCAGGGAATCTGGCAGGAGTCACATGCTGTGGCACTTCTGGCAAATCCCAACCTCTGCTGTTCGTGTTTGTGTTGAGGATGCGTTCTGTGAGCTGCCTCTGAGTACTTGCTACTTCCACTCACACGTAATTTTGGTTTGCTGATGTATTTGGCCACTCTTCCCAGTGCTGGAGATTAGGATCTTAAGAGAATGAATTACCTTGGCAGGGTTTTGGTCTGATGAGCTGTGAAGAAGATTTTTTGGAAGACAGTCTTGAATCAGGGTGCGGTTTACTCCCCACTTGTTTCTTCCCCTTGTACTAATGCCAGTTCATTCCTTTCTCTTCTGGAAGTTGTGATCTCTCAGCTCTGAAAGGCTTTTGAAAGAAGGGTTCATGCTGGATTTGAGGGGGAAAAGCTTCAGTAGTATTTCTGAACTCCACTAAGAAAAACTGAAATGGTACACAAAATCATGGAAACTGGTTTTAAGATTTAATACAGAGGGCAAACGTGGTGTATTTTTTAGACATACTTCAAATCACAACATGTCTTTATCAGAGGTGCAGTGACAAATTAGTGATGACACCTTTCTGACACTGTAACATTTGTCACTTTGTAATGAACAACTGAAAATTTGACAGCTTTTAGAGCTATTCATTACCCTATGGACTAAGCCTTGTGAACTACTTGTTCTGCTGCAGGTCAGGCAGACGTGTTGCTGTGGATGCGAGTCCTGGTACAGATGAAGTTGGCGCTTTCCTTCCCAGTCCTATTAGCAGTTATTTTCCAGTAGTTTCGCTCTCCTGTTTACTCAGTTACCTGTTAGTTGAGTTGGCAGCTCCTATTTCCCAGGGCCCAGTGCAGTTATTATGTGGCTGCAGAATTAATTCTAAAGTTGCTTTCAAATGCTTTCAAGTCCTTTTTTTTTTCTCTTCTCACCAGCCTTGTTGCAGAGCTGTGGTTAACAAATCTCATTGCAGAACATGCTGGAAGTGATCCTGTACTGAGAACAGCAGCAAGCAGGCAAGGGGGAATGGCTTCCCCTGGATATACCTATTACCACAAATTGGAATCACAGCTTGGAGTGATTTTGACACTTCTGGGGGAGGTCACTTGTTTCTAGGTACTGCAGGATCATCCCTGCAGTGAACAATATGGCAGGAAGGCATGTGCTTGTCTAGAAAGGAATTTCCTAAAAACCCTTTGTCCTGCTCCAGATTGTGTGCAAAGTGAACGAGGAAGGAGGGTAAGACAAGAGTGGAGGGGATGTGACTGTCTACTAATTTTATTTTCTTTACCTTCCTTCAAAACACGAAACCTGAATATTAAGTTTTGCAGTAACATTCTGCAACTATTTTCAATATGCATTTGCTTGAAAAGAGTATCCACAGGGCTTCCTCAGTGCAAGGAGTTGGGTTCTTGGGATGGGCGATCCTGCTAATCAAAGGGGAGATGATGCCAGATTCCCTTCTCTAAAATCCTGCTACAAACATCACTGTGATGACATCATTTTGTTGCATTGCTGTAATGCTCAGGTAAGTGTTTAAAAACCAATTTAGAATTGTAAAAGCCAGCATTTTGAAATCTACAGTTAGCTTGGTGCCTGGGTAAATAAATAATTGAAAGCCTAAATAAGTAAACAGCTTTCAATGAAGCTAAATCCCAGTGGCTTCCATTGACTCCAAAATGGTTGTGGCTAAATTCAGCTCCATGCCATTACAGGTGACTTGGAGTCCTTAATTTGTTAAATTCCAAATCTCAGAGAAGATTCAGCACTTAATAATGTATTTGTAGGGCTGGATGAAATTTGTTTGCACTTGCATGTTGTTTTTCTTCCCCTAATAAATTCAGAAATTAGTAACTAGGGTGTATCCAGAGACCCTCAGGAGAAAATATCCCAAGGAACAGAGGTTTATAGCATGGGATGTGCTCATTTAACTTCTGGCTTATAGTGTATTAAGCAGTGATGTTCTCAGAATTTTCTGGGACTTCGCAGCCAGACTTTAGGTAAAGAGAAGATAGATTTTTGAATTAGAAGAATATAAAGACTGGACAGAGGGATTCTTATGAATTTTATCAGGATGCCTGTGCATTAGACGTAGATATTAGAGCCAGCGCTTGCAGAAACCTGCTAAATTTGCCAAGAAGCATTAGCAATTAACGTAGTTAATTAAAAAGTAGCTATGTTAAAATTCATTTGTGGGGGTGGTGGGGGGTGGGAAGAGAGAGTGAATTGTAATTAGAACAAAGAAATCACAGCTGCTACTTAGAGAACTGGTAGGGAAGTTCCCAGGTCTGGCTGTTGGGAGAGGCTCTGCATTGCGGCTGTGCCTGGTTCATTCATTACATCCTCAGTTTTCTAGGAAAGAGCTCTTTGGGGTTATGTATCACCATTTCCAAGCATTATTGACTACCCTAATCAAATTTAACTTCTGCAGGCTAACACACTAATAAAAAAATGTACAGGTTTTTTTTTTTTCAGAACTTCTCAGAAAGGTGAGGCTCTGAGTGTTTCTTGAGAATTTAATGTTCAACGCATTATGGTAATTTTTTCCAGTTAAGGTTTTGGATCCTGCTGAGTAGAATTGGCTCAAAGAAAAATGCCGCCTTTCCCAGCTTCTATTACCCTGCATGCTGTTACTAAGCAGAGAGGAAAAATCAAGGCATTTATCTTGGCAAATTGAAATGGGTTCCAAACTAGAAATTTGTGAAAGTTGCTAATGAAGTAGTGAATGTCTTACACATACCATTTTATTTTCCCACTGAAAAATGAACTACAATTAAATCAATAGATTATTGAATAGGCCTGATGTGAGCTCAGGGAATTTTCAGGTCCTTCTCATATATATTTATTTCAAAAAATAAAATCAGGCATATGGATTATGATGTGTGAAGCAAGCTTGAATCTCAGGTTCACTGTGGCACAACGAGGCACATGATCAATAGTCAACATTGCAAATATTTTAGTGGGCTGCTCCTATGGTGGTACAGAGGAGATATAATTTATCCTGTCAAAAATTATTTTTTCTTGGCTAGTGTAATTAAACATTTCCTGAAAAGGTACCAAACTTTCATAGAAAAGCATCCTCTTATCCATGTGTTCTGCTTAGAGGGGAAAGGATTTCCTACTGTGTCCTACAGTCAGAGTTGTAATAAAATCAATTTAGCTTCAAGAATAAGCAAATTCCAACCTTGCTGTTGAGGCAGAAATGAGACCTGGACAAATGATAGTCTGGACTCTCGTTTTGACCATCTCGAGGCTGGATTTAGGTGGTCATGGCTCTGAGGTTACCTCTCTCATGTGCCATTCATCATTCCAACTGAGGCAAATTCAAACCTTGTGCTTCTTCTACATTACCTTGTGGATGATCCCCACTGTTCTCACTGTACCCTGAGTGTGTGAGTGCACCTGAGGTGTAACAGATGTTTGTGCCAGGGCAGACCAAGGATTGGATATACACCAGGTCAGCCATGCTGCCAACTGGTAATTTTTAAAGAGATGCTGGCAAAAGCTTTGCAGGATAGTTTGGGGTACAGATTTTGATAATATTTACATAAATGGAGCCTAGTCACCAAAGGAATGGGACCTTCTGTTTGTGCCCAGTCAGTTTATAAGTGGCATCACTGAGGAACTCTCTTGTAGATCTGCAGAGACAGTTACCTGTGAAGAGCTCTGGATACTGTATTTATATCTTTACTAGCAGATTCAGTTCGTAAACTGGGCAGAAGTACCAATTAAGTGTAGTGGTTTAGTTCAAAATATCCATTACTTACTTATTTTCCTTGTGTGAGATAAGAATTAGGAGAAAGCAAAGCAGGCACAAAACTTTAACAGCTGCAGTACAAAGAAAGAGTTTTATTATTAATAGAATTAAAAGTAAAGAGAAATAACAAGAAATTAAAGCAAACCCCCTTCCCTCCCCCCAGCACTTCCCTCCTTTTACCCAACTCCCACAAAGGGTAACAGAACATGGGATTTTAGTCAGTGTTGCAGTTCTTGAAAAGTCTCTTTCTTATGCTTAAGGAAAAAAGGGTTTTCTTCAGCTGCACATGGTTCC
>NW_008246063.1:3513461-3554993 GCF_000691975.1 Corvus brachyrhynchos
GCCCGGGCCCCGCCGGGCGGGGCCTGGAGGCTCGGACCCCCCACACCTTCCGGCAGGTGAGCTGGAACGAAAAACCATTCCCGCCTTTCTGTGTGGTTTAAATATGTAAATTGTGAGAAGCGTCATTAGTCTAAAAGACTGTCCATCAACTCAGGTTCAACCCACTACAACATGGATGAGGAGTCTGATGGCTCTGTGGCTCTTGTGAAATCCATACCTAGGTAGTGAAGCTAGCTTGGTGTCTTCTAAACACCTCAGATCTTATTGCTTGTTTCTTTGGTTGCATTCAGGAAAGGTTAAAAGAGATAATATTTTTACTTTTTAAAAAAAATGATTGGCTTTTTTAGTTTAATGTAACATTTGTTTGACTTTTTAATGCAGTCGATATGCCCTGAAAAGGTCTGTATGTACAAGCAGTTCTATTAAAGGATTATTAGAAATGACATTAATAGCAAGCCTAGTAGCTTGCTTCCCATTCTCCCCTAGAAATCATGATCCTTTGTTTTTGCTGACATAATTACCTCCATATGAGCCAGTTCTAACAAGACAGAATTAAGAGTTCACATTATAAATGAGCAGCAGGAACAGATGGACTGAGAAAGTAGTCAAGTTCCATGCAAATATCAATAAAGGTGATTAGGAAAGCAATAAAAGCTTTTGGTTAATATATTTCTTTGTATTAATAAAGACTGCCTAACTGGAAAAGGCATGAGGCCAGTTAGGGGTCTGGAATGTGAGATGTTCTGCTTCTGCACATTGCAAAGCCAAGGTTTGGGTTATGAGAAGATGTCACTGCCCTGAGTGGTGTTACACTGCCAGGCCTAATAATAAAATTCTTCATTTTTTGTTTAACTTAAGGGCTGATAGCACCACATTTCATCCAGTGAATCAGATACTGAGCTGAGGAGCTTAACTGTGATTGAAACACTGCTGTCACTGGGAAAATGCGATTGGAGCCCGTTTTGCCTGGGTTTCAGTTTTCTGGTTTGTGAACCTCCACCTGCAGCTGTGCTGGCTAAGAGCCTTCCTCCCGTGCCTCTCTCCTTACTCTTCCTGGTGGTATCGGTCTTCTGCAGTGCTTTGCCTTGGCTTTTTCGTGGTGATGCTGGGGCATTCGTGCATTTCTCTGCACCACGTGGCTCTCTGCTCATTGGGAGATCTGTTTGTCCTGCAACCATCAAGAGCCAGAGAGGAGAGCAGCAGAGCCTCTGCAGCACAGGAGATGTGGAACAGCTGGAATGTACGTATCAGATGTATAGCACGTGTCTACATGTTCCTCTACAGGATTTTTTTTGAGAGAAATTTCATTGTGCATTATGTAGCATTTGCACGTTCCCTCACAGGTTTCTGGACTGATGGGAATATCAGCACACACTGCTGGATGTTGTTTGCTGGGTTATGTGGAATTGCTGCCTGTGGAGTTGATGTGCACGTGCACTGGGGGTTGATTTTCTGGACACCCAAATTTGAGTCAGTAGCTCAGACTGGCCTCTCAGCTATCTGGAAAAATACCTCAGAATTTGTCTGAACATCATTTCCTAGCAGAGATATCTGGAAAAACCTCATCAGCCCTTATCTAAATCAGAGGGTTAAGGCTGCCTCGCCCTTTTCCTCATATGCTCAGAACTGCTAAGAGTCACAGCAATGTCAACATGTACTTTTTGTGGGGGTTACTAAGTGTATGTGTAAAATGTTATATTTACCCTGAAGATGAAAGTAATTTCCCAGTCAGATAAAGCACTGTATGAAAAGGCATTCAATGACTTCTTTTTCCCTTATTTCTTATTTAATAATGAATGAGCACTTGCAAGAAAGTAATTCTGCACCGAAAATTCAGTTGTAAATACAGGAAATGCTCATTGCTCTAAGTGAGTCCTTAAGCAGAGTAAAGTGGTACACAAAGATCTTTGATGTCAATAGGCTTTTTCATTGAATGTTTTAGGTTTGCCTTCCTGGAAGAGAATCTCTTGTGACTGTCCCTGACTGGTGTATGTATTTCTAGCTCTAAATGTGGAGTCTTGTGATGAATTCAGAGAGGCCTTTGAAAAATAATACTGGGTTGCATTTGCATCTCTTGTTATATTTGAGTCACTTTGAAATACTGTACGTTTAGTTATTTTTTCTTTCACTTAATAACATTTTTTCTCCTCAGTATTAACAATTGATGTTCAATCTTGGCTGTAGCCTGGCTTTCCTTAGTTTTGCTCTGACAATGAGGATTTCTAGTCAGAGCCCACTCTCCTTTATGCAGGCTGCTCTGGGAGGACAGGAGAGCTTTCTCAGCTGGAACCAAAGCCTCATGCATTTCACTTAGCTTTTGATCGATTCTGTTGCTGCTCGCTGTTGGTACTGTATTGAAATAGTGTTTTTATTGTTGTAAGCTCCTATGTGCTGTGGTGGTTGGCAATCTAGAAATGTGTTAAATAATATTGATTTTTTTTCCCACTTGGCAAGCATCTCATTCCACTCTGTCTCTAATAGTATTTTAAGTATCATTTACTGGTTTTATTTTCTTTCTTATTTATGACTGAGCATCTCGCAGAGCAAGGGGCTACCACAGTGCCTGGAGAGAAGTTCTGAGAGAGAGGGCACTTATAAGAATATACCTTCCAATTCTGCTAACTGCCTTTATATACCAAGATAAGTTTATGTATTATATTCCTATGACATCATTCAGTAGTTGGTGTGTGTCAGAAAAATAAAAAATACTTTGCTTTTCTGTGCAGTGCATATAACCTGTCAGATAGTCACCCTAAATGACAAATACACTTCCAGAAAATATCCAGGTGATAAAGCCGTGGTTCCTAAAAGTGATTTTCGTTGCAGCTATTAAGGGAGCACAATGGCCTTTTCAGCTGTGGTAATTGTCTCTTTCTGTTGAGACTTGTCTTGAAGTGATAGTGGGAGGTCAGTTTTAAATCAAAAAGAGGTTAATATGGTCGTTTATTGTCGCCATTTATTTATTCCACTTTTGCTCTGTACAGATTTGCAAAGCTCTGTGTGATTTCTGACCATGTTTCTGAACATGTGAAATGTTTCTTTGATAAATAGTGCTTCTATCCCAAATTTCACACAACTGTTGAAGCGTTTCATGTTGGAGCTTCACACCTCAGATCAGGCTGTTATGGTGTCTTCTCTAAACCTCTGTGGGTGTGAGGGGAATGGGGTGAATGTTTTTCCTGAAAAGATTTCTTTAATTTAAAATTCTGAACAAAAATTTTCAGGCTAGGTTTCCTAAGTATGGTAAAATACTAGCAATTCTTTTTCCATCTGAAAAGCTTGTCTCTTGCTGTGTGGGAAAGATGGGGCAGCCACAGCTTCTCTGGACCAACAGTGCCAAGGCCTCATCATCCTCACAGTAAAGAATTTCATCTTAATACCTAATCTAGCTCTGCCCTCTTTCAGTTTGAGGCCATTTCCCCTTGTCCTGTCACTCCAGGCCCTTGTCCCAAGTTCCTCTCCAGCTCTCTTGGAGCCCCTTTAGGCATTGGAAGGGACTCTAGGTCTCCCTGGAGCCTTCCCTTCTCCAGGTGAACACCCCCAGCTCTCCCAGCCTGGCTCCATAAGGAAGATGCTCAGCCCTGTTACCATTTTTGTGAGTGGGGTTTTTTTTCCCGTAAGTTATCATTAGCTGAAGTGTTAAAAATTCATCTCAGTCTTCTGAGTAATAAATCAAGTATTTGAAATGAAATATCTCTTCTCAGTAGACGCCATACTTCATCTTACTGAGGCCTGATATTATCTGTGTTTGAATGTGGAGGCACTGCTCAGACAAGTTTGTAGCATCACATCTGTGTAAGTTACATTGACACCACAATGTGAGTCTCACTCCCTTTTACTGATGTAAACAGAGCCTTTTTCTCAGCTCTGTTATGCAGCTCATTTACAATTTTAACGAAGGAATGTTGGGGGAGTTAAATTTTGGAGATAATGTTCATGCAGAGTGTTATTTTTGTCTGAAGCTACAGTTGTATGCACGACAATTTACACATGAATGTAAGACATGAATCCTAATTAACTTCTAGTCCAAACTGAACACAATGCAGTCTGCAGCACCGGGGCAGTGAGCAAAGGGGAGAGGCAAAGCATATGGTGACATTATGATAATAAAATACTGTGACAAAGGTCTACTTCCAGTATCCATTTGAGTTTCACTGACCTGTGTTTCTAACCCTGCCCCTTGGAACTCTCAATAACAACCAGTGTCTTGATGAATCTTTGCCACAGAATCTGTTTGATAACCTAATTCTCCTCAGTCAATTGATTCCTGACCTGACTTCCATTCTTGTTTCAAATGGTTTTCTTAATAGCTCAGCTAACTACAGTTGCCAGCAGTTGATACTTATTAAACATTTTTTTAAACATACCCCAGCATTTTCCCACCATCTGCTTTTAAACTGCCCATTTGTGGGGATTCTTTGCATAAATATTTTGTGGTTCATTTGATTCTCTGCATAATTAATTAATTGCTTCTTACTTAGTTTTCTGCATAACTAATCTACTGCCACATAATTAACAAACTCTTTAATTCCTTAATAATTATTTGCTGTTCTTTTGAATATATGAATTAATTGACTTTAAATTTGCTGCTGTGGTGATTTGACATCTAGTTAATTGTTTTGATTAATCAATTAATTAGCTGCTTAATCTCTGCTTAAAAGTATAACCCCATGACTGCCTTGCAAATGTTCTAGCACCCTTCTCTGCTCTCTTTTCATTCAGTGCTATCATCTCATCCACATCTGGATGCTCAAATTGTTGTCCAGACACATGGGCCTTTTTAGTTTAAATGCATCCCTCTGATAAAGCCATCTCTATAGCCCCAGTGATCCTCCTTATGTTGGATCTTCCTCCAAATACGATTTTTTCCATGTTATGCACTGCTCAGGCACTGGAACCTCCAGAGAGATTTGACTCTGCTTGGTTATGCCAAAAAGGGGAGAATCAGGGAAAAAGGACATTAAGATACTGAGTTATGAAGACCCATGAAATAAGTATGATACAAGAACAGACTTTGAGAATTTTTCTTGCACACAGGTTGAGGATGTTTACGATTCAATATAACTGCTGAAGAAATTTTTGGTAAATTGATGTGGCTGATAAAGTTCCTGAAACTTCATGTTTATGTATGGTTCTTTCACTAGACCTCGTTGAGGCTGTTTTTGTCTGGTTCTTTATAGTAGAAAGGAACCTTTCCCTTCACACTTTGCTTTATTTATGTGCTAATCTTGGGCTTAAGATTTCACATCTGGTTGCTGTAGAAATTGCTGTTCTCTTTGAGAACAGGATCTTCAAAAGAGGAGTTGCCTGAGCAAGTAGTTTGATGTTATACTTCATGAGTAAGCCAACAAAAAAACATACCTGACATGATGAAAACTCCTTCAAAATGGAATGTTTTATTTAAGTTTTCCACAAGGTGTCAGCTGTTCTTCGAAGGTATTAAATTGTGGCTTCTTATGCAAGTGGAAGAGTGGGAAGTGAAATGGTTTTATCAGATATGGAATGTGAAATGCAGGGGGTATGTTCAGGAGCATTACATTTAACAGCAAGAGAATAACCAGGTGAGAATCCAAATAGTTTGGACTTTTTCTTATGTTTGATGGGCACTGGCCAAATTTATTGCCTGATGTTGATCAATCTACAGACTTAATAGTGGGAGAAGTTACCAGAAATAAAATACTTCTGAAGCACATGAGAATGCCTTAAAACTTACCAAAGAACAGTCAAATGCATATGATAGGTTATGCTGTTATGTGTGTAAAAAATTGCAGTAGGAATGATAGGTATGTTATAATATATTTTAAAGGGATCTTTTTAACATGATCAGGTGCCTGCTGAATATTAGTAAAAGGCTGGAGGTGGTAGAGCAGTTCTCAGGAGGTTTTGTCCTTGTGCTCCTCCTCCTCCTCCTGCACATCATCAGCTTTGGCAGGTCCATCTCTGTTCCATGGGGCTGGAAACACTGACTGCACGTGGACAAACCTACCTGCAGCTGACTAAATTTAGATGTCTTGCTCTGGAGCTGAATCTTACCCCCAGGCATGATTTTGATGAAGCACTTTGGTAGGAAGGCACCAGCTGGTCCATGAAAAGTCACCTTTAGAAGTGGTCTCCATGCCCAAACGTGTGGGACTCTCTCCTCTGCTTGAAAACACTGGAAAATATGCAGAAGTCGTTAATATTTCAAGGGAGTGGATGCCAGAGTCTGCTAATCTTTTTTAGTCTCCAATTTCTCTGAAACTGATTATTGTGAAAAGACACTTGGCAATATGCACAACCTATGAGCCTGTGTTTTTGCTGGAAGTGTAGAGGTGAAGGATTTAAAGTAATTTGGTTTTCTTTATTTACTTTAGGCAATCTGGCTTGAAGCTTTTTCAGGGCTGTTTTGCAACATATTGAGTTGCATTCATAAAGAATCTGAAACAAATGGATTCCCTGCACATGTAGTGAATAACAATGAAAAACTACAGTCAAGGTTGTTGATATTCCATATTCTGATGCTGTGTTAGTGTGTGATACAGTGAATGTGCTGCCAAGAATGGATCATCTCTTAGCCCTGTGTGTATCATATGAATACAAAAAGTTATCTAACTTGGTGGACCCAAGCCCTGACAATATTCATATTTGAGATCTGCCTTGGCAAACAACAAAAGAACTTTGAGAAGAGGTGCAACCTGAATGAAAAATGAGCTTTAAAAAAAAAAAAAAAATTGCAGGAGAGATGTCCTAATGTAAGAGAAATATGTAAGGAAGTGGTATAGGTGGAAGTAATTAAAATTTTTATCATCTCAATGTATATACACACATTTACACTTATCGTCACCATTTCTTACTAGTGAGAAAAAATATGTCAACAGCTCAGTCGTCTACAGGTATTATTAGAGAAGGTGGAATAGCTGAGCCTGCAGGAATATAGTTCCCATTCAGCTCTGTCTCATTTCAGTTTTATGTCAGTATAAATTTACTGATTCAGTGAAATTCAGCCCACACCTTGATTTCTGTGTCTAACTAAAGCTGTGTAAGCAGAAGGCTGAAAATTTCTGTTTCCTCTTTATTTACTGCTGATAGAATATTATTCTAGGATGGTGCAGAAGATAACATGATTATTCCTTTTAATACTTTATTTTTTTAATAACAAGAACTTCTTCCTTGACTTCCTGTATGTTCAGTAGCTCATTCTCAAATTTAAGGTTACTTTCATAATAGTGTATTTGATTGGATTTTAAGTATTCCTTAGTCTTATTTTTTAAGTGTAGAAGAAAAAAATATAAAAACCCGGTAACTACTGACTTGTTTAAAGATCTGTCACGATTTTGGGATTTTGCTATTGATTCCATCAGCACAATTGAGAAACAGCACTTCAAATAAAACCATCTAAAACAACGGCTTTTCATGTACACAAACGTGTTGAATACTGACTGATTTCATTTTTTTTCCCCGGTGTTTCCCTTTCTATCTTCCTACTAGAAGCAAAAGTTTGTGAAAATAGGTAAAATGTAAAACATGCATCTGTCTTTAGACAGGATTTGGTGTTTTTACATGTGATTGAGTGATTGCAATTGACAAAAAGGATGGAGGCAGAATACCAGAAACCACTGATTTATCAAGGGCCTGTGTTGCACCTCAGCTTCAGTGGTCGGTTTTTTAATCATTATATTTACTTTTTAACATCTGAAAGCAGTAAGAGAGGATGCAGTGTTTATACTGGAAGTATATCAGCCTCAGAATTAGATTGGCAGTGTTTTAGCAAAACTTTGAAGAAGGAAGTCCTAAGTGAAAATTGGTTTTCTTTGCTGCTTGCTCCTCAATTAAAATTTTATTTAGAATTTCAATTTATTGGAAAATACGATATTGGAGAAGCTAAATCTTTAGCAACCTAATACTTTAATTACCCACTATTAAATTTTGCTTAATTATAGAACAACACATAGAACTGTTTGACATGTGAATAAAACATTACCAGAGGCTTGCTTTTAAATCTAAAAATCCAAAGGAAAAAGCAGGTGCTGAGACATTTAATAATGCTCAGACATTTTAAAAAGAACTGTCTTGAAAGACAATGGAGAATTTTAATGAATATTTAGAAATAATTTAGCTGTTATTAATCAGCTTATGTAAGAAGCTGAACAGCAAATTATTTTTGTATCTGGGTACATGCTGGAATACTTTCAGAGAAAATAACAAAAATCTGTCTTTGAACTTGTGTTAAAGTAGCCCAGTGTTGTCTTACAGCTTTCCAGAAACTAGGGAGCTGCCTGTACAGGCAACCCAACAACATCCTTTGCCCTGCTGCACTTGAGCATTCAAATCAGGTGAAACTGAAAAAATAAAAGTCTATATTGAAACACTGAGCTTGATCTTAGAGGGTTTCTTTTGCCCAACTCTTGTGTAGAGCATCAATTACCAAAATAGTCACTTGTCTTTTCACTGTGCTTAGAGATTACCTATTCCTCATAATTCAGATGTTTGGAAGAGGAGGTAATTGATTTTCAAACCTGTGGAGTAAATCGGAAAGTACCCAGAGAAGCTGTGGCTGCTCCATCCCTGGAAGTGTTCAAGGCCAGGGCTGACTGGGCTGGAAGCAGTCTGGGATAGAGGAAGGTGTCCCTGCACATGGCAGGGGGTTGAAACAAGATGATCTTGAAGGTCCCTTCCAACCCAAACTGTTTTATCATTCTATGAAAAATACTGGAGCTCTCTCTTAATCATAATGTTTTGGTAGGCTTGTGATTTGAACGTTCCAAAGGACAGCAGTTCTTCTATATAACATGGGAGGTTGGAGTAGACCCCTCCCAGGTCACTTCTATAGGAGATGTAATATTGTGTGTGATTAAAAAGATTCCTGAGTTACACTTGGTTCTGACTTGAGCTTCAAGAAACGGAGAAATCTGTTTCCATTTAATTCTCCTTTCCCACTGTCAGGTGGGAGCTGCAGAAACCATAATGAAATTGGTCCTTTAAGGCCCTATCAAGCCTAACTCTGAGTTCCTTCATTTTCTTCAGCTCCTTTAAAACCAAGAGGCTCCAGAAGGACACACAGCAGTGCTGGGTAAATGAAGCTCCACATCAGTGGTGTTCTGAGAACTTTGCTTGCATTGCTTGAGAAGAGGCAATAAAGCACAAAGCAAAACCTTCCACCACGGTGAGCAGCACTTGAGTTCTGCTCCTTCACTCTTTGGCAGTGGCTGCCTCAGCCACAGAGTGGGGACTGTGCTTCGCTGTGTTAGACCTCATCACTGTATCCCTCTTTTCTGTCCTCATTCTTTCCTAGAAATAACAGATTTTACCAGGAAAAGTGTCTGTCAAGGAATTGGGGAAAAGATGAGGGAAATGACATAGGACACAAGGCCTCAGGGAGGATTCTTTTAACAGGGGAAATTAAAAAAGGTCATTTAGGAAAGAGGAAGAACATGGGGATTTAAGAATTGTTTTCACAACTTGACCATGTGTTGTATATTAACATTCAGAAGTAGATTTGCTTCTTAGTCATACTGTTCAAGGCATGCTGCTAAATTTTAAATTCCCCTTGTTGGTAACATCTGTCCCTCTGGTTATTGTTCTACTAGCTGAAAAATTGGAATTTGAGCCCTCAGTGGATGGATGCACCTAAGTATCAGTAGCTTTTCCCCCTGTCTGAGGCACCATCTCATTTCAGCTGAGTCCTAGACTGCCAGATGCTGTCTTTGATCTTTCATCATCCTTAAATCCTTGGGTGTAACACCCTGTCCCAAAGTCGGTGAGTGCTATCGTGTTTCTGAGATTGCTGCATACAGAAAAGGACATAGCTTTTACCTTTATGCACATAAATAATATGTGGCAGAAGTATCAGCCTGAAAGTTGTTGGGTTTGACATTGTCCAGTAGGATGACCACATTGATTTCGTTCCTATTTTTCAAGATTTTAGGTCTTTTCATGAAACTTCTTCCATCCTTGAGTGTGATGATTGTAAATGGAAAAGGCACAGCAAAACTGCTGCTTTTCCAGTTTGCTTATAAATATTCATCTGCCTTTTGTAGCTGTTATGTACAGTAGGACTAAACTAAAGTACAAGGATTTAATGCTGTTAAGAGCTGTTCCTTTGCTTTGACTCATTTTACTACCAATTTCCAATTATTTTTTACTCTCCTTCCAACAGATATCCTCTTTTTGGTCCCCAAAATATCTTCTAAGCTTCAGTTGCCCAGTAGGTATTTTCTTCATAGACAAGTTGACACTGCTGGTTGGTCTTCTGCTTGGTTTTGCATTTTAGTAACAGCCTGTCTCAGTAACTTTGACTTTTCTGTAGCGTTTTTTTTCTATAATTATGTTCCAGGAGAGTTGCAGAACATGAATGTCTTTATTTTAAGCTCTTAATTAGCAGTGGAAGCAGAAAAATGTGTAGTAAGCTTTACAAATTTAACATCTAATTTTTAAATGGTGAAGTTATGTTTCAAGTCCAGCAGAAAGTAGAAATAGGAGAAATGGAAAGTTTTCATTTTTACCTTTTCTTCAGAAACCACACACTGAGGTACAGGAAAGTATTTAAGGATAAATGGGAGAGCAGGAAAACAAAGAATTCCTAAGCCTCATCAGGCTGGAGTTCAACAACCTGAGAGATTTTCCAAAGATTTTGTTTTAAAAGTTCCTTCAAATAATGGCTGAAAGCAAGCACAGCCACATCTCTGGCAGCTTGCATTTGAGTGACAAATGACAATACAGAAGATCTTGAAGCATTTAATGGTCTTAGTTGTGTTTGCATGTTAACACTTACTTTTTTTAATTTTCTAAAAGTCAGTGAGTTGTTATTTTCATTTCCCTGAGCATAAATAGGACCATATTTAAAGTTAAAAAAAAAAAATTATTATTACTATTTTTAGTAGGTTTGTAGGGGTTCCAAGCTCCTGGCAGGTGATTTCAGGAGTGGTGCCAGCTCCCCTCTGAGTCCCAGGCCTGAACTCTCCCTGCAGCCTGTGAGCCCAGCCTGGTGCAGCAGCCTGGTGGAAGGATTTGCTTCCAGCTCTGGTGCTGACACCCCTGATTGTCCCTTAGCTGGCTTTGTCAAGCTGCATAATATTTGAAGATGACTGTTGTAATTAAGGCTGCTGTTTCTATTATATTTAGCTGATACTTTGCCTTGACAGGAAGGACCTGAGCTGAACCATCACACATTCTTATTTTCCTCATTTTTCATGTCTGCTTTTGCACCCCATATAGCAGAATTCATGGCTTTCATACACCCATTTAACATCACTAGGTTTGATAACACACAACAAACCAGAAGATGTTGATAAAAATCCCTCCAGAGCTGTGAGCCAGGAGACATTCACAAAACCCTATTGCTTTTTGCAGGTGAAAAATGAAGAGATTCTATATACCAGCCTTTTCTACAATGGCTTCTACTTTTGATTTCAAATTTCATCAAATACTAGCTTTTTTTTTTGTAATCAGTTTCAAATCCTGATGAGTTTAAAAAAAAATGTTCAGCTTGTTCATGTTCGTGTTTCAGCATGTTTATGTTTTTCCTTCTGCACTTCTCCTGCTTGCAGTGTAGTGCATTGGAACTGTGTTTGTATTCAAGACCTCTTGATTTTCCTGCAATTTCATAAAGCTAAATAAAGGGACAGTTTTAATTAGCTGGGTACATTGTCATTACGAGTAGTGCTTTGTGCAGGGGTTTTCCATATCAATATGAAAACAATGTTCTGGGCTTAGTGTGCTCGTGGCAACAAGTTATGGTGAAAGCACCCAAAAAGGGGAGATTTAGGAGCTGCTCTTTCATTAGGTGATGCAGTTTTATTTATTTCTCTGCTTTCTTTTTGCTTGTGGCCATTTGCTGTTGTGGACAGTTTTGGGAGCTGCTTCTTGTAACAAAAAAAAAAAAAAAAAAAAAATCCTTTGTAAGTTGAAATGTTCTTGTTTGCACCAGGACATAAAGATTTTGCACAGCAGGGGGCTGTCAGGTACCTGTTGGGTGAGGAGCCAAAAAGCCATTCCTTTACAATGGGATGTTGTGTTTCCAAGCTGTGCCTTCTCACTGCTGGAGAAAAAACAGCTCTGGTGGATCACTCAGAGGTCTTTCAATGGTACAAAAAGCCAGACTTAGAAAGCACTTGTGGTCTGGAGATGGAAAAGGAGTTCTTGTCTGTGTGCTCTTGCTGGTGCTGTGATTGAATCATCCTAGGAGAGAGAGAGGTCAATCAGCCCATGGTACCACACCACTGTGGCCAGGCTGGGCAAGAAGATTAAAGCTGACTTTGGGGCTCGGACAGGCTGAGAGAGTTGGGAATGTCCAGCCTGAGGATGAGAAGGCTCTGGGGAGACCTTAGAGCCTCTTCCAGTGCCTAAAGGGGCTCCAAGAGAGGTGGAGAGGGACTTTGGACAAGTGTGTGAAGGGAGAATGGGTTTAAATGACAGAGGGAAGGTTTAGATTGGATATTGGAAAGAAATTCTTCCCTGTGAGGGTGGTGAGGCCCTGGCACAGGTTGCCCAGAGAAGCTGTGGCTGCCCCATCCCTGGAAGTGTTCATCAGGCGGGATGGGGCTCTGAGCAACCTGGCTAGGGGAAGGCGTCCCGGCCTATGGCAAGGGGGTGGAACTCAATGATCTTTAAGGTCATTTCCAATCCAAACCACTCTATGATTGTATTATATATGTCTGATATTGGATTCTTTACACTTTTTGGATGGTGGCATTGACCTGAGGTATGAAATGAGGCAGTGTCAGCCCAGTGTTGACCAAGAAGTTTCGTAAGGCCCCAAGTAAGTGCCTTGCTCTGCTGGCTGGAGGAGCAGGTGTTTTTCCATGGGAATCAAGATCCCTGCCTCTGTGGAACTCTCTTCACTCATACAAATCCTATAAATATATCCTGAAGAGGCAGTTTAACAACCTGAATGTGCATCGTGTATCCTATCTAGCAAAAATCAGATCTAAAGATTTAAATTCCTGTATTTTTGATACTTCACTACTAAATAGCATTTTTGTCTTCAAAATATTTTTGAGACTCTGTGTAGCTCATGCGCACAATTTTTGGGATGCAGCTGCTGGGAAAATATTAAGCCAAAACTGAAAAAGTACATAGAGTTTGCACCAACATGAGGACTCAAAAACTGTCCCTTTATTACTCTGTTTTCCATAAGGAAGAGAGGGAGCAAGATTTACTTTCATGTGATAGGCTGGATATTTTTGGTACATATAAACCATAGTTCCTTTGAGAGCTATGTGATTGCCCAAACAGTAAAGAAAGATGGAAATTTTGTTTAACTCTCAGCAGGTGGGTGTGCAATGCCCAAAAAAAGTAAATCACCTTGAAATCACAGAGTTAAGCAAGAACAGTCAGCTCACTGCTGTCACGGGCTGTACTCTCAGAAACGGGGAACAAGATGATAGCTCTTCTTGGTTCAAAGCTGAGCCTCAAACTCCAAATATCTCAAGGACTTTGGATGAATTTGTGTATCTTTTATGTGCAAGGTAGTTAAGGATGCTTGATATTTGTAACAGCCTTCAATATTCAGCTCTTAAACTAGAAAGAGGTTATAACAGAAATGCCACAAAACTCAGGTTTTTGTCCAAAAAATTGAAGCGGACAGCATGAGTAAAAAGAGTGAAACAGGTTGAATTTATAATGTGGATTACTAATGTTTGCTTGGTCCTAGTCTGGAGAGACAGGAACCCTTGATTCCATGGTCAAGGTTGGTCTGAGCACAACTTTAGGATGCAGAAATTTTGGAAACATACAGGAATTCCTCATAGGTCACTGTCTAAATTTGCAGTGCAATAAAAGACTAAATAACACTGCTGAAGAGACCAGCAATTTTTTTCTACTTCTTCTCTTAAAACATTGAACTGTTCCCATATTAATGTCTTTCAAAACCTGAAGATTTTTTTTCCTTCTGTATGTGTGGAGTGTGAATCAAGGGTTTTTCTTGTAGCTGTCATGGGGTGCACCTACCCCAGCTATGAGCTGCTGTATGGAGTGAAGAAAAAGTGTTTATACATGCTCACTGTTAATGATAAAAATAATCAAAGAAGGATCAGATAATCCAACAAGAAAAAAAAAATTATGGAGTTCTGTGTCCGTTACCTAAGGATAGTTCTAAGCTGTATGGAAGGGCTGGCAAGATGAGCTTTGATATCTCTGCTGGTTCCTCAGGGCTCCATCCTTTGCTCAATTTACAGAGGATAAATATATAGTAGATAGCAGGAAAAGGCTGATTTTGGTCCTTGCAGTAGCAGGGAAAAGGTTCTGTGTCTTATCTAAAACTAGAAATTGAAATTGCTGTTTCTTGTTTTCTGGATTTAACTTTCTTAATAGTGTCTCTTTGCTGTTCAAAACTTCATCCTTTTCAGGAAAATATGTAGTTCCTCCCAGGAGTGGCAATGCGGGAAAAACTCCTTCCACTGATGGTGCAGGGTGTTTCTGGGAATCGTGCCCTAGAGAGCCTGTTCCTCTTCCTGGACAAACAGGGAAGCTCAGCTCCTGGCATGGATCCACAGGTGCATAATCATTCACGTGTAATGATTTCACTTGAGGATGTATTTTATCTAACAAACTCAAACTGAAATGGATTTTATCCCATCACTAAAACTTAAAAGAACAAGAAGTCTCAAAGCCAGCAAACCAGCCTTCGGAGAGAAGTTAACTGTGCTCGTTTTGCAGCAAGCATCAAGTTCCCCAGTGTTGAAATTTGCTTGCCTAAGGTCAAAGTGAATTGACAACAGATCCCAGACCAAGACCTAGAAACAGGGTTTCAAGTCTCTAATTACAAGCTGGAAAGGGAATAGTTGTCTTAAGCTGTTTTATTGCATTGCATTGTTGACCTGAACATAGTCAAGAAAAATCAATATTTTCCATAGACTTCTGGAGTTGGCCTTGTGGGTGAATGAGGACAGGCTGCTTTATTTAATGAAGCTGATAGCATGAAGTAAATGCTGTCACAGAGTTTGTCACCACATATTGGAGGGAAAGCAATGATTTCTAAAGAGGCTGCTTATTTGCACATTTATTGATCTCTTGGTGGAGCCGTAGCTACCGGTCCCTTTGTAATGCCAGATTATTTTATCAGTGACACATCATGTGTTTCCTCCTCAGTCCATTTATATTCCCCTTAGGCAGTGGCAGAGCATGGCAAAACAGCCTCAATTTTCTGGCAGAAGGTGGCATTTTCTTTCAGAGTTGGAGCATTCACCCTCTATTTTTGCCATGCTAAAAATTTCTAATAATTAGAATTTCTATAAAAATAATTAAGAGCTGATGTAAGTCTGCTTATAAAGAGCCAGTGGGTTCTGACTGCAGGCTCTAAGGTTGTTACTTTATATGCTGTGTCTTTCTGACACAAAAATAGGTGAGTCTCAATCTACTGTTCAGTGAAGCAAACACTTCTCCGGCACTCAGAGGATCCCAATAAGTCACAAAAGGCTACATAAGAGAATATACATCATTGTTCTTGACAGCCATAAAAGACAATTTATGATGAGTTTTGGCTCATGAATTTAAACACCAGTGGAATTAAGAAAGTGCTACCAGAATGATGATTGCCAGTTGCAAATGACAGGGCTTTTTAGATCTGCTTGCTGTGCAATGCAAGTCACTTAGAGAAAGATTGACTTGATGGTGTATTTTAATATTGTTAAACAGCTGCATGTACGGTATAATGAGTCCCTAACCTTGTTTGATCAAAGTGAATCAAGCAAACTTGTTGAAGTCCTTAAACTCTCATAATTTATGAAGTTTAAAAATTATTTTAAAAATAGAGTCTAATTGAGGTACATATTGCCATTTCTGTTTCTTCATGCTCCACAAAGCCAATTAATTCTCTGAGCAAACCAAATGTGTGACAAGGAGGAATTGAGCACAGCTCAAGGGTACTTATATCTTTGAAGGCTTATTTTTGGATGGGATGCTGGCAAGAAACTTTTGAGCCTGTGAAATTCCAGAAGTATCTAGGTGGCACCGAATGCCATCAATGTTTGAGCTTGGGGAGATGGATGGGATGGGGACGCTGTCTGAAATGGGGATCCGAGAGGTTGGGTGTGCTGGTGGAGGTCATTTGGTGGTGTGAGTTGACTGTGCAGATGTTGATATTCGTTAATCATCTATTGCAGCAAAAGCAGTTTCTTATCTGGAGTGGGCAAGCACAGTTTTCATGTGTGACATCTCCTTTAAGGGGGCTTGGAGAGATGCAAATCTTCTTTCCTGAGAGTGTTTCCATCTGTCACTGCACCACTAGGGGGAAAAGGAGGCTGGTCTAGGGAAATCCTGATCCAGATGGCTGGTGGAATTTTATGGCCCAGATTAGAATGGTGCAAAAGGTTGCATTATCAGCAAGAACTTGCTGCCTTAGAGACAAGTTTTTTAGCTTATATTTAATATTCATAACTTCCAGATACTTAGATCAGTTCTCCTAACTCAGAGACAATAAATAAAACATTTCAGCAGTGGCTTATTAGTGGCATGTGGTATCATCTTAATCCTTTCCCTCCTTGGAGAATTAATGTTTAAAAAATAATAGTCCCGTAAAACACTAGGCTTGCACTCTGGTAATTATGTAATAAATATCTGTTTTCAGTTCCTCTGTGTTTGTTACTTGCAGATGTTTGCATCTAAACGAGGAAAATTGTCTATTTACAGCTCACAGGATAATTTCTTTCCTACCTGGCACAAAGACTTTGGTCCTTGTGAGCAGAATAAAACAACCAGCTGCCTCTCTACCCTCTGGTGCTCTATAATCAGCGTACCATCCTGTTTTCTGGCCAGGGTTTTCTTAGTACTACCAGTCTGATACTCTGAAGGTAGATATCTTGTTTTGCTGGTGTCTCTGTAAAATGCCTTGAGCACAAAGTCGTTATCTGAGAGCTACAAACTAAAATTGATCTGGTTTAGGCTTAGCATAATTTCCATGTCTGGGCTGACCCGAATGGTATTGTCCAACAGGTTTCTGAAAATGTCAAGAGCCAGAGGGGAGGTCCCAGTGAAATTGAAGTTCTTCCTTCCCTCAGAGTAACTTAATTTTCAAGTCCCCAAGCCCTGTAAATAAGAGACAAAAATTGGTAATAAGAAAGGGAATTAATAGGATAGTCTTTCACACGATTTATATAACTTTCAAAAACTGTTGCTTCATTGTGTTTAAAAGTGCTGGTCTGCAGCACTTTCACACTAGGAAGATAGGATTAAAAACTTGAAGGGGCAGCTCTGGGAATTAGCAGCCAGAAGAGCTGATGGATTGAGATGAAATAAAAGCTGCTATTGGGGAAAATTTATTTTGAAACTAAAATTGTGCGGCTGCCAATAAAGTATTCAACAGACTCAAATGTTTACCTTAATATTAATGTCACATTTCCATTTAGTAGGAAAGTACTTCTTTTCAGCTACTGTTGTCATTATGGAAATCAGCTGAATGAATCTCTGCCATGTAATCCATTATGGAGTAAATTGGAATGTGAGGCAAAGTTACTGTTGGGCGGATGTGAAATCCTGTTAGGATGCATGTGCAAAGTCGTGTTATTGCAGCTCTCTGCAATACACTGCACTGGGGTGGGAAAAAACTCATGCAGGAATTAGAATGGTCTTTTAATTAGAAGGAAGAAAAATGAACAGGCACTGATGCATCTGCAGAGCATCTGTCTTTATTAAGGATTTCTCTTTCAGGGGAGCTGTTTATTTTAAACTTGTAGAATTTATATCTTTGCAGGGAGTTTTATTTAAGGCAAACAGAGCACAGGTTCTAGTCTCAGAGGTGGTGTTTTCACCCTTCATGGCTTTATTTGTAATTTGTTTCTGTATGTCTGTAAACTCTTCTCTCTCCTTCTGTCAAATGTGTCCATGTTCTCATTTATTCTGTAAAAATGGGTGAGTTTGTAGGCACATGCATAGAAGCGTTGTCTTATTCACAGTTTTACTGTGCAGTTCATGCATTGGGGATGAGATTGAGTGGATTGCTTCTGAAATAAGGTACTATTGGAGCATTCCAAGCTCTTACAGCTTTCCAGTTTTTCCCAGAAAATCTTCCCTTTGTGTACGCATTTGCAACAAAAATCCCAACATCGGTACTTTATTTTGAGCATTCCCTGCATGAAAACTCATGCAAAAGGGGTCAGTGTTACTGAAATAAGGAGAGAAATGCTGATTATTGTTTTTAAATGAATTCGTAGGCAAAAAAGAAAGCTTCCAATGAAATGACACAGTTTGCTGTAGGGAGTTTTTGCTAAGGATTTCTGTCTCCCAATATTGTTGAGGCGTCTGTCTTACTTTTTTCTTCCCTTATGAGAGCTTTAGAAGTTCTCTGGGCAAACAAACTGATTGTTACACTGCAGTGTGGGAGGATTTTGTGTTGCATTTGTTTGAAAATGCTATTGCTCCTGGAGCTTCATGTTAAACTAGCAAACTTCTGTAGTCCCTGCTCTGTTTTCTGCTCCATTTGCATTTTTCTTTCCGACTCTACAGTAGTGCTAAAAGGAAGTTAATGAACAAAACATGAGAGTGCTGCAGGAATTAACAGTACTGTGAGTAGGAAATGCATATTCTTAGAAAAAGTTTGGTGTCAGCAGAATCCAGGATCACAGGATGAATTATTTCTTTTCTTTTTATTTGTTCTCAGGCTATTTATCTACAGTATTTAATACAAAAGGAAACAGAATAAAGTTTCTACCAGAATTTCCAGGGAAAAAAAGAGAAAAATATAAGTTTTATTTTGCCTATTAAGTGAACCAAAAGCATGTAAAGCAGATTTGGCCTAATTTTTAAAAGTTAACCTATTTTTTTTCTTGGATATGGCTGCTATGCTGTTCACTGGTAACTAGCCTAGTCAGACCATATAGAATACTTAATGTTAGGAAGAAGTATCTGTATGCTTTACACCCAATAGTTCCATAAGGTGCAGTGGATGACAAAAAAATACATGCTTTGCAAGAATCTGTGTGTCTGAACATGAATTCCACCCATCAGCAATGTTCCTCCACAAAAATGAGCTGCATTTTGTGGCACGGGCCACAAAGATGATCAGGGGGCTGGAGAGAATCTCCACTATGGATTCAGGCTGAGAGAGTTGGGGTTGTTCAGCCTGGAGAAGAGAAGGCTCCAGGGAGGCCTTGGAGGCCCTTCCAGTGCCTAAAGGGGCTACAGGAGAGCTGGAGAGGGACTTTGGACAAGGGATAGAGTGACAGGAGAAAGGGGAGTGGCTTCAAACTGAAAGAGGAGAGATTTAGATCAGATGTTAAGGAGAAATTCTTTACCCAGAGGGTGCTGAGGCCCTGGCACAGATTTCCCAGAGAAGCTGTGGCTTCCCCATCACTGGAAGTGTTCAAGGACAGGTTGGATGGGGCTTGGAGCAACCTGGGATAGTGGAAGTTGTCCATGCCCATGGCAAGGGGGTGGAACTCGATAATCTTTTAAGATCCTTTCTGAACCCAAACCATTCTGTGATTTTTCCTGAGCTACAGCAATTCACACAGAAACACAACACACCACAGAAACAGAAGGTCCCGTTGACCACAGCTGGTGTTTGGAATGTGTATTGAAATCACCAAATAATCACAGCATATGCTGGAGGAGGGAAAGCACCCGCTCTCCCACCTTTCAAACACCTCCCCAGCACTGCAGATGCATCACCAAATGGAGCCTTCACATCAGTGCCAAAAATTAAGGACTGAGTACAGCTTGTTGGTACTTCTTAAAAACGATCCTCAGTGCTCTCTACAGAATCATGAAATTAGTGTTTTAAATGTGGAACAAGCTCAGAGACCCGAGGTGCCAGGTAAGGAGCCAAAGAGGTTTCATATCTGCCTGCATGAAACAGCTTCTTTCTCCTCTGTTGGGGTTTATCACCTTTGTTAATAGGACAGTAACACAGAGCTAATTAAGAGTTTGTCTGTGTCTTTGCTGTAGTGATGCCAAGGACTGTTTTGGTCCTGTATCTTTGCCAGCTGAGGAGAAGCACCATAGATGCACACCACCAATCATGGACTCATTTAGGTTAGAAAAGACCCTTAAGATCACTGAGTCCAACTGTAAAATTGCCATATTGCTCATGTATGCTCCTACACAAGCTGGTGCTTTTCAAAACGCAGTGTTTGCGCAAATAGTTAATAGTTAAATCCATTTAAAATAGCCTTTCTTCAGGCAAGTTTTCAGTCATTTTTGTGCACCAGCTAATCCTAAATAAGGCAATTTGTATATGGCAACATCCCCTGGAGCCCCCATTTCTATGGGCTGTTCAATGTTTTTTGGTAATCATGTACATTTTATTTCTGGTTTGGTGTTTGCTATGGTTTGGGTTGGGTTTTTTTGAGTTGAAATATTGATCTTATTATGTTACTTGGTTTTCCTGAATGATTTTCAAGCATGGAAGGCAGCCCCAAACTAACTTTAAATTTCAGAAATATTACACTTTGTGTGTTAATCATAAGGACTCTACTGGTAGCATGGGATTTTTTCGGTTTACAAATAGATTAATGTAAATCAATTTTACCAATATTGTAGTGCTGAATTACAAATGGTAAAATCTTTTGTACAGTGAAGTTGCCCAGGGATTTGAAAAAAAACTCACCCAAAACCCACCCCTTGCAGTTCTGTTCCTGAATTCATGTAGAAATTATGGTCATTACAGTGCCAAGCAGTATTTTGGGACCTGCTGGATGCTCGGGACTTCAGACTATCAGACAATTTATCTTATGCTTAAAAATTAAACCAAAGCCTTTTCATTTTTCATTTGAATTTTATTTTAAAAATTGTGATTTTTTTTTTTAACATATTAAAGTCAGGAACCCAAAACAAGACAGTTAAAAGGTCCTTAAATATCCAGAGGAGTGGGACTTTCTCCTCACAATTTATCCAGGGACCTCTTTATGTGTTCCACGATTCAGCAACGACTGAATGAAGTAAGCAGGCTTTGTTTTAACTCCCCTGTGGACACAGGGAGCTCCCAAGAGAAAATGAGGGTGTCTTTTCTGCATAGACCTCTAACTATCCTCTACATGTTGCATCCAAGCCTTGAAATTCATCATGTCACCATGGTTTATGCCCTGGCTCTTATTATAGAAGCAAAACTTTTTACGTATGAAGGGAAGGACAGAATTTGTTTTATAGTTTATGCAATCAGTTTGAAGTGCTTCAGAACCTGTTTCCAGTAAAAGTTTTTATAAAATGTAAGAATTTTAGTTAATTAATTTAATTAATTGGCATTAATTTCTTTGTCAATGCCTGAGAAGATGGTAAAGAAGAGTCTTTATCTGATGGCATGTACATCTGCAGGGGCAAGAGGAAAAATTGTTCTGTTGGGAAAAGAAAAAGGCTTCTGAAGTGCTTTTTGTACTTCTTCAGATCTGCAAGAGAGGCATGGAACAAGACTTGGAAGTCAGCATAGTCTGACTAGCAGATGAATATAGAATGAAGCAAGAAGACTGGTATGTGTGGGATCATAGAATATCCTGACTTGAAAGGGACCCACAAGGATCATTGAGTTCAACTCCTGGCCCTGCACAGGACAGCCCAAGAGTCAGGCCATGTGCCCAAGAGCATTGTCCAAATGCTTCTTGAACTCTGTCAGTCTTTGTACTGTGACCACTGTCCTGGGGAGCCTGTTCAATGCTCAAACATCCTCTGGGTGAAGAACCTTCTCCTACTATCCAACCTAAACCTCCCCGAGACATCTGCATGCTAAGCATACTGTCATAGTTAAAAATAGGGATCAGTGGTTTGATAAGTTTCATGCTGCTGTGGCACATGCAGCTCTGAATTACTGTGATTAAATAAGAGACTGTTGTCCAAACACAGGTGAAGTGTTTGAGCACATTATTCTCAAAGCAGTGGTGTCCCATGTTTATAAAATGCTACCCTACTACAGGACTGGGTACTTTAGAAAGGATGTTGTTAATGACTTGGAGGCTTCTTCAGCAAAGGGATAATGAAAGAACTGATAGGAGGATGAGAAAGTCCATTTCATGAGACCTCTCACTTTGCTGTAGTTGGGATGAAAGGGTTGACCATGCTTTAAATATTTCATACTTCCCAGTATGAGATGAAAAAGTAGATGTCAAGATGTCATCTTGATACACACAGGCAATGCATATACACAAGGTAAGTGGTACATGCAGTACTTGTGCTTTTGTCTTGCAGTGCTGTTGTATTCTTAGTATTCAATTTTATAGTGTAACAAGAGAAAATGTACTTGGATTCAGAGTAAATCAAGCCACACATAATAAAGAATGTTTTTCTGTGTCTGGGCATTCTGGGTAGCAGATCTAAATATTTGTGCTACAGGAAAAAAATGTGTGCCTTAGACTGTCATCTGTACTCTGCCCTTCCACCCTTCCTGCTCTGAATATATTCTGTATCTGAAGCCCCAGGCATCAGTCTGACTCCCTAAAAATTATACTCATGTCCTGAAATTTTCAGCCCTTGTTATCTGAAGGAACTGGCAGTCATGACCAGAAGATGATTCCTGTGCTTAGATTCTGTACTTTAGTTTTCAGTCATTTGTTATTTGTGCTGCTTGGTGGCAGAAATAATCAGTATATTTGGCAATTGCTGCTATCACTGGTGGGTTTTCTGACAGTGTACCTGGTACAGAGCGTTGCCTGTCTCTAAATTGACTATCCTCTCATTCCCACTTGTCTTCTGTTAGAGATTTCCTTGCTTTGCCCTGCTTCCATCCCCTGTTTGCTCTGTAGATCTTCCAACTGAAGTTTGGATATTTCACCCCTGAAGGCTTGAAGAGGCTGCAAAGAGATTGTCAAGACGATGAGAAGTGTGAATTGAGATGGGAGACTTTGATGTGAACCACAGGTGTGCTGGGATTTGGGCACTTTTGGCAGTGCTCAGTGATCTCTCTTCATGGGTGAGAACCTGGACTAATTTATCTTTACACTCTGGCTTTTTTTTCTGTATTCATATGAAGTTGTTTTGGTGATGAGGTTTTCTCTCACTTGCAAGAAGAGCAGAGTTCAAAGTCCCCCGAGGTGTATCAGAGGTGTAGGCAGAGAATCAGCAGGTGTGGGAGCCCTGGGGACTCCACTGCCCAGAAAACTCTGCAAGACAAGTCCTGCTAAGAAGAAACTGAGGTTTTGTTTAATTATACCAGCAGGCAGCACATGATGTAGTGGGTAACCTGTCCCTCAAGGGTGATTTCCCATACATGTCAAAAGTTTCAACATTCAAGAACTCTGAGCAAACTGTGGGAGAGTTGGGCACTGTACTAAATCTTCATAAAAATCAAATGCAGGCCTAGCATTTGCAAAGAGAAACCACCAGGTCAGAAAGCCAGCAGGGGGGATATTTCACTGCAGACACGTGTCCTATGAAATCATAAAGTTCTTTGAATTATCTGATGTGCTGTGATTAGCACTGGACCAGGCTGCCCAGAGGAGCTGTGGCTGCCCCATCCCTGGAAGTGTTCAAGGCCATGAACATCAAGGACAGAGCTCGGAGCAACTTGGGATAGTGGAAGGTGTCTCTGCCCATGGCAGGGGATTGGAACTCAATGATCTTGAAGGTCCCTTCCAACCCAAACCATTCTAAGGTTCTGTGAGTCCATGATCTCCCAGATTGACACAGCACAAGAATCTGTTATGGACCAGCAAACTCTTGGTTATGAGAACAGATTTGCTCAGAGAAGCAGATGAGTGGCTTGGCTTGTCCTTTGGGCAGAGCTGGGCTCCAAAAATGAGCTTGCTATGTTAGACAATTCTAAGAAAATAGCTTTTCTTTTTTTTTTGGTAAATGAAGCTAAAGCTTTCATTGGCTTTAGAAGAGAACAAAGTCTACAACATATGTATTCTGAAAATGCATGAGGGAAATAAAATGCCTGTCATGGGGAGAACTGATAGAAGCATTTTCCTGTCCCTGCTACAGTAAAAATTCAAGAAAGTCTACATATGGATTTTGTTTTTAATCTAACCTTGATAATGTTGGATTTAAAGAACTGGATGAACTGTGCATCTAGCTAATGCTGATGATAATCCCCCAAATCAATACTGAAAATGCCTTGCTTATTTAGTAGAAATGTCTTAATTGGGACATTCAAGGAATAAAACAAAATTAACCACTTCCTCCCAAAATATATTTTGAAAGGTGCATGTGTTTTCTGACTGAAGTGATTTATGTGAGAAGGGATTTAACTTAATTTCAAGTCTTTAGGCAATCATCTCAGCTGAGAGCAGAATCCCATTCTTTCACACCTGTACTATGAATTCAGTTGTTATTCCCTGCATTTATTAGTATTTTTTGACTGATGCCTGTGGAATGAGGCTTTTGCTTATCTCTGTTCACCCCCACTACGTTTTAACCTATTGGGTAACCAAACCCAAATTTAAAAATAGTTGAGAAGGACTCAAATGTCGTTTAAAGATATACCAGTTTTACAAAAAATGGAAGAAAAGGACCCTAAATGGTATTGAACTTCAGAAGAATCTGGAGAATTTGTCTGGTTTGTGTGGATGTGGTTCTTAGGGACACGGTCTAGTGGTGAACCTGGAATTGTTAGGCTGATGTTTGGACTCAATGATCTTAGAGGTCTTTTCCAACCTTAATGATTTTGTGTTTGGCAGCAACTATTTGTAGGTCCAAATTAACCCCAGTGCTTAATTGTTTCTGCTTAGTGAAGGTGACCTTGTAATGGAGGGGATGGAGAGGCAGAGCACACATGTCCTTTGGCATTTCTCCTGTTTGCTCTGGTGATTTTTAGCAGCTTGGACAAGTTATTTTGTGTCTCAAGGCAAGCTCTGAACAAAAGGTGTCAGAAATAGTGACTATCTGGTGTGGACAGCTGAAGTGCATCAAGGACTCCTGCACAAGGCCCTGGCTGTGCTTTACTTTCTTCTCAAATTCTGTTTTTAAAACCAGTTCACTCTGCTGGTTCTCCACTAGCTGATATTTTTGTTTCTATTGCTCAACACAAAGCCTGGTTACTGTTGTGGGTAAATGCTGAACAAAATTATTCCCTTAGGATTGATCACCAGTATCCAATGGTGAAGTGTCTCTCTGATGGAAGTACCTGCTATACCTACTTAGAAACTGAACAAAACTCACATTCTAAAGCCTACTTTAAAACTCAGGTACATGCCAAGAGCTGTTTTGCTTGCTCCTGTCCTTCAGTGCAGGCTGAATTACTTGGCTTTGCATTTTGATATTCCTTTGTGCAGTAAAGGATTGTGCCCTCAAGTTTGTTGGGGTAAGGGGGCCTCATCCTTTACAAACCAGTACAAAGTGATTGACAAGGCTCCAAAGACATCAGAAATGCAGTTTCTTAACAGGAAGGTGAAATGAGCAAATGATTTGTTGTGATGGACATTGAGTACAGAATAACAAAAGATATCTGTGATTTTTTGCCAAAACAGTTATGTTTTATTCTTTACTACATGTTGCTCTTAAAAGTAAAAAAAAAAAACCCCTCATCATTTGTTCTGAATTTTGGTGAATAATTCAAGCTTCTTCTGAGATGACAGTAAGCTGTACTGGGCTGGTGATGTACATTAATTTCTTGGCTGGTGTAATGAGGCATAGAGTTGTCATGCAGGGTCACTCTGGGCGTAGGAAATGGTGCCAGTCGGAAGTGATAACTTGCATTCTGTCCTGCCCAGGTGGAATCGCAAAGATTTGGCTGCACCAGCCTGGGCTGTAGCCAAGAGCTCATCATGCATGCAGGAACTTGAAAGATCAGATGGTGCCTTCTGTGAATGGCAGGCAAGCAGAGATTAGTCAGGAACAGATATAGTTCGTATGTCAGCGTGTTTTATGTTTCCATTCTTTATTCTTGACTTCATAATTCAAATCCATTGATATCTATCATGCCATCTTCTTCCTATTTCTTCAGCTTATTTGGCTGCATTTTAGCCTTCATTGGCATTGCAGTCCCTTCACTGCTGTGCTGTTGACACAAGCCGAGGATGCATCATTTAGCATGATCCTGTCTTTTGCTTTGTTCAGTGAAATGACGACAGTGGGATGATGTATGTTGTGCTAAATATATCCTCAGGGTTTAAAAATGGCATTTGGTTGGACATATGGGGCAGTGCTGTACGACATCAAAAGTCATGCTTAAAAAGATCACGCTTCTTCATAAGGATCATGCATTTCTGGCAGTTCTCAAGGTGTGTTACAGACCCAGTTATTTTGTCACTGATATGAATTTCACAACCTGCTTCCTTGGGACCTGACCTGAACTGTCATATGTGGTAAAAAGATGTCCAAGCCTGTATGTGAAATGCTGGAGGACATTAGTATAATCAACAAGAGGTCTTTTTATTTTTAAAAGCAAATTAGAGTGTTTTCTTAACACCTGTTTAAGAACTCAGTCATGTGTTAATTGACAGACCACAAACACAGGCTCTGATTTTTAGAAGTACTTTGTTTTTCATGCCTGATTGGCCATATGACTTTGAGCTGTCATTGAAAGGCTTCCTTGCTGGAATCATTGAGTTAGTGAGATCCAGTGCAATATGCTTTGGGTTAGCAGAATATTTCCATTACTCGGTTATCATAAAAAATGTAAGGAATTATTCTTGGCACTTTTTGTAGTGAAATGAAAAGAATAACTGTTATTTCAAAGGCATCCTGCATTCTTGATGGATAATCACAAATAGCTATTTTGAATTTAGAAATAAATTCATAAAGCAAAAAACCCTGTAAATCCATTTGCCAATAGATCCAGACTTAGGCTTTTGAGAAGATGCTTCATGTTTCTTCTCATGAGCTCAAGCAGCTGGCACTTGGCTGTTCACCTGTTCAATTGCTTTTGAATCAAGTTCATGTGGGTTTTTTCAATGTTATTTTAGTACGTGCTTGTGAGTGTATTGCTCATTGACTGGTGTATGAGAACATTAAATGCAGTTTAGAGGTGCAGAGTCAATCCTCACACACTCGCTCAGCCACACTGGGACACGACAGATTGGCAGCATGTGCAAAGTTATTTGGAAATACTGTTTTGGCTTCTATCTGAGCTACTGGACAATGATAAAAAAGGATGGGAAAGAAAAGATTTTTTAGGTGGGGGCAGCCCAGAATCCTTTATCCCATAGGGCTTAGAAGAAAGCATGTTATCCCTGGGGAAATAACATGGCACACTGGAATGGCAAGGTCACTGAGCTGAAGGCCAGCACTCACGTGGTCCTAGCTGGGGAAGGCAAAGACACAGTGAACATAAGGAAAGGAGGAAAAAATGGCTTTCATTCTCAAAAAGAGCCTTGCTTTTCAGTCTGGTTTCACTTGCAACAGCAGAAATCAGTCACTGCAGAGCTTTGAGGAAGGTATTCTGGTGAGTTCTTTTAGTGTAGCTCATATGATGGGTTCACCTCACGAAGAAACAATTGCAGGAATGAGTGGCAAGTAGAAATAAGCTGTTCTGAGCCTGGCAACACTCATTACCCTGCTTGAAGCTTCACTTGAGAGCTCCAAAGTTCAGCAGTGAAAAGGCATCTGCTGACTGCAAGGTGAGTGAGATTTAGTGAGTCATACTGACTTTTTTTCACTCAAAGATGTTTCCTCAAAAAAAAAGCTTGTGCCAAACTGATTGTCCCAAACAGGCTGAAGTTTCTCATGTCTCTATGCTCTTCCCCTTCTTCTGTCGTGGTACTCACATTCTAAGTACTTGTATAAGGATTTTGCCCATTTTAAATTTCTGCTTCTTGAAGCAAAAGAAGAGGTTTTGCTATCATACATGAGGGATTTTTAATTCCCGTGCAGAGAACAGATCAAAGTTTTATTTTGGTTGCTTTGTCCTTTATTCACATAGAAAGAGAAGAGTGCAAACACAGGTTTATTCATTTCTATCAACAGACTGAAACTATAGTCTGGTGATGAATTGAGAAATCATTTAATCAAACTTCGTCCTGATGGATTTTCCTGTGATTTGTTATGCTTCAGGGCTGGGGGAAGAGGAAGCAGGAAAGCTTTAGCATATAGACTAAACTGAATTTGTGAGTGCTTAAAAATGGGGAAAAAGTTCTCTGTCAGCCTTTTGGTGGGAAGTTAAAGAAGCCCCAGGCATGTTGAGCAAGCTGTTGAGATTACATAGTAATGAATAATACATGTGTACCAGTGGAGAGATCTCACTGCTGATTATTTAAGTGAATACTTCTGTGGCCAAACTACTTGTGAAATATGCAGAGTATTTATTATTAGCAGAAGTGATAAAGAGAAGATTGGACAAAGCTGTTGAATGGTGGGAACAGGAGTGATTTGTTACAGGAGTGGTTAACCACACCAGCTGCATGATTTTTGGAAGACTGGCCATGTGTGTTTGAAAGCAAAATTGTTTTCATGAGCTGGAATGTAGAGATTCTTCAACATACTGGGCTTGGAGAATCTTACCTGGAAGGTAATACAGAGCATCACAGCCATTTTCATTGTCTTTCCCTTTTTTCTTGAGTAATTAATACTTTTTTGTCCCAAAGATGCAACAGTGGGAGAAGGGTGGGGTTCCTGACACAGATTTTTCATGCTGGGGGCAGTGGGAGAGGCAGACTCCCGGATTTTAGGAGTATCCAAGAAAGGCAGAACCAGTTCTTCACCCTGTGACTGTTTCTTCAGAAAGGCTGACACTTGCATTTCACAAATCAGGGTTGTGGCTTTCAGTGAAACAAAACTGCTTCCCTGCTGTTTGAAAGGATTTTGCTCTCAGTGAGAGGTAGGATGTAAATATACACCTGTCACCTCCACACTTTCTCCCAGCTGAGCTCAGTGCCTCCTCTGGAGCTTCCCTGGATCTGTGAAGTCCGTGCAGCAGCAGCAGCTCATCAGCCCAGGTGTCCTTCACACTCCCCATTCAGGTGTGTGACTCCAGCCAGTGTGAAATTAGATGATGAGAGGAAATACTCTAATGTGAATCTATTTATAGGTGCCTTCAAGTATTACCTCAAACAACAGCACTGTGCTGAGTCTTACATTTTTCACTTGTTTGGACTTTTGAAAAAATTAAATGTGGACAGTGAGGTAGTCATCAAAAACAATTATTTTAATATGCTGTGAGTATGATTTTATTGTAGTTTACTTTCTGTATCTCTTTTTGACCCATGTAACTCTTAGAGAAAAGGCAGAGAATGCATTTAAGGTTCCTTATTTAAGAATTTTATTCTAATGTATGTTAATGACAGAAGCTGTGGGTGCAGTAGCTGGGCAGTCTAAATTCCACTTCTTCCACACGGCACAGCAAGCATTCCCCAAATCCAGCTCAAGGGAAGTAACATCAGGTTCTTCCACATGTGCATTTTGATTTGGGCCTTTGTTTTTATGTTAAGGTCCCCTTGTGTATTATTTCACCCAGTGTTATTTCAGCCTCCATAGTGCCTAGCCTTTGGATGCAGGATGCAAAAGACATTAGGGAATTCAGGTTGTTGGAGAGATTCATGGTAGTGTCCCTCAGCTGCTCATAAATGCTGTTAACTGACCCTCTTGACACTCCTTGTACCCTTCTGATATCCTATGAACTGAAATGATTATAGTGAACATCCTTGCTCATGTATTTGACTTTATCAAACACTTCACACATGGGTTCCAGTTCATCATTTGATCAGATAACAAGAGCTTTGTCTTTGCTTCTAAAACTGTGTGGCTGTCACTTCTCAAACCAAGTTCTACATTCTCTGCTTCGCTTTTATTTTTTCAGCTTTTCAGCTAATTGCCTCCTTTTTTCCTCTTATGTGACCTCTAACATATATTGTAGCACTTCGAGCTCACGTTTAAGATCATGTAGATTCCTTATCAGAACTGTTTCGTTTGAATTCAGATTGAAAGGGTGGTTTTCCTTTCCTGAGCCTCTGTTGACCAGACTGTAACTCCATGAAAATCCTGTACCAAATCTTTTTTGCTTGCACCTCACTTTAGTTTGTGTGCCTTGGCCCTCGGCTTTTGTGTTTCAGTTCTGCTTTTGGTTCCAGAGAGCTTCAGAGGTTTTGAAGCTCATTTATAAATTTGCTTCATCCTCAGAGTGTTTGTCTCAGACATTGTCATGTTCCAGTAGCAGAAGACTTAATCTTGTACATTGTTTTTAGTTAAATGGTGATGTTACTGCTGGGAATTCATTCTATAAAACACTGCATGTGATTTTTTTCAAGTTCTTTACAAGTATGACACAAAACTCTTTGTAAAATTGCATCCTGAAAATGTGACAGTGACCAGGAGCTGGAAATTCAGTTCTTGACAGCGATGTGGCACTTTGGCACTCATTGTCTCTGTTCATCCCTGCATATTATTCATAGCAGAATAAATACCACATTGCTTTGCCATGGTTCTTACCATCTCTGGCTTCTTCGAGTTCCCTTCCTCTTCTGTACATCAAAAGCAATGCACAGATAAGCACAGTTTATAAATAGAACAGAGATAATTGGTGGGACTGGGGAAGAGTTTTCAGCATTCTCATGGCTTGGTTCATTGGTGACAACTAGATTTAAGTTCAGGAAAAATGATTTTAACAAGAATCTTTGCAATTTGTTCTCATTGTTGTCTGTCCCAGGAAATGTCTTCATACTTCAGAGCTTTCCTGTGCTAGTCTGTGTCTTGCTTTTGGGTGAATTAATGGAATTTACCCTGCAGTTTCATTGAGCAGATATATTGCTTTTCTGTTTTGTTTAAGTTATGTGAAAGAATTGAGGAAGTAAAAAGCTGTGCAGCCTTTTTAGGGGCAGAGATTGTTAGAAGCACAAATATTCCTAGAATTATGTTATAATAGTTTATTTGAAAGAACATGTCAGTTGTAATGGAACCAAGTCCTTACTAGATATTGATTTTTGTTTTGTGTCCTTGCACATTATTTAGAGTAGCAAGTTTGTGGTTTGTTTCTCTGTGGGCTTTTTTAGTGTTCTTTTGGAGTCTTCTAACAGGATAGTTATAAGTAGAAAACCCTTTTGAGAAACATACCATAGAGAGATGGAGACATCACAATTAACTCAATGTATAAAACAGCTTTAAATGTGGCTGACCAAAAGGATGGATTTAAATCAGCCTGCTGATAAGATTTAGCCATCAACATGGGACAGAAGGTATTTTTGGGAACAGCAACAATAGAGCCTGAGGACCTGTTTGGTTAATCCCCTCTGTGTTTTTACCGATGGCTTTGTCCTCCTGACCTTCAGTATTACATTGTTTAGAGCAGCCTTTTGTATGAGGCAGGAAGAAGTTTTTCTGTGGGTATTTATGAAAATGTTGGTATGTTCCTATAATTTCAGCTTCCACTGATCTGCAGACATTTCGGTGGCCCCATGGTGGTCGTGCAGTCCCGTCTCCCACTCAGGGAGAGCTGTTCCCAACAGCCAGGTCAGATGTCACTTGTCTATTGGGGGGGTTAAAGTCTCCTCAGAAGTTCCTGCACCTTGATCTCCATCCTTCCAATCACCCGTCCCTGACCCTCTAGGAGAGCTTTTGGATGAACTGTTCTCCAGCTGCTGACACTGACTGCTGAGTTTAACCACAGCCTGTGTGAGGCCAGCTGCACCCTCTGAGTGTTTCAGCACTCAGGACACACACAGTTTGTACCAGGCACCAAGAAATAAACATCAAGTGCCTCACTGCCAGGACTGGAGCACTCGGGAGGAATTGATACAGCTGGGAGAACCAGATCATTTGAAATAACAAGTCATGCCCCAAAACCCTGAGAAAATAAATCCAAAGCTTGTCTTTGCAAAAGATTGACTCCCACATCATTAAAAAATCTGATTCATTGGGTACTGCCATGCAGCAACCAATGGCTACTACAGTAACATGAAGCAAGTTCAACTCTTTTTCACCCAAAACTCTGTGTTCTTTTGTTCTGCTTTTGCTTTCTAGCCCAGTTTTTTTCACTCTGTTTAATCATTCAGGCTAAATCTTCTGAGAAAAATTTCTTCATCCCTACAATAAGACCTGGATGACAGGGGTCAATTGACAGTTTTAGAGGTTGCATAACAGAAGAAGGGTTATATAGAATAATAAAATCGTATAATAATAATATCTCAAATTGGAAGGGATCCATAGGGAGCATTAAGTCCAAGTCCTGCTCCTTTCAGAGCTACCTAAAACTAAACCATAAGACTTGACTTAAAGCACCATCCAGACACTCCTTGAGCTCTGGCAGGCTTGTGGCCACTTCCAGATACAACTCCAGTCATCAGCTGCAACAGTAAAGAGGGGGGAAAAAAGCGACCTCAGTGCCCTAACAGCAGAGTGTGATGGCTGCAAGAGGAGATGCAGAAACATTGTATATGGAATATAGTGACAGTTGGTTCTGGAGGCAGGTATTTTCACAGAGCAGTATTTTCCAAGACAGTGGCCACCTGACAGCTGAGTTACGAGAAGGCAGCTGGGTTTTGTCAGGGTAACCTGCTCCAGGACTACTGGAAGGTGTTATTTTGTATGCGGTGAATTTTCCTTGGCTGTTGGCAGATTGCAATAATTTGCAGTTACCCTGGAAAGGAGGAAAGCCTGTCTCTTGCTGTGTAGCAAGTTCTCAGCATCCTGTTGATATGGAAGAAGTAAACTTTGGAATCTGTTCAGTGTTGCCTGCTCGCCCTCCCTGGTTTACCAGGGGCTGACTGGGATGCTTATAAGGTCATAGCTGTGGTCTTGTGAAAGCTTGCTACAGGTTGTGGTTAGAGAAATCAGTTTTCTCTAGCAATAGGTAACAAAGTGAAATACCTCTTCCAAGAGCCCTCTGTGATCTGTAATCATCCTGCTTGTCTGTGTCTGGGTTTTGCTATGCTGGATGTAGGAGGCAGCACTTGAGGTTTTAATTTTGTGCTATCAGGAGAGTGCAGTCTGAACTGACGGGTCCAAAATAAAAAAATATGATGAACTTGCAGCCACTGGACAGATACTGAGCAGAAGCAATTGTTAGCATTTCCAGATTATTTTATATTTAGAATCTGAATAAACTAAATCCAGGATGAAGGATTACAGCAAACCTTTCAGATGGAGCACTACAACAGGCCCTTTTTGAAGAGATAAAGAAACTGTCTTTCTGATAAGGTTTGCATGCAGAATCCTAGAATCTTTATGCCATTGCAAATGAAAACTCAGTTTATAAGAAAAAAAGCCAATGTAAAGAACACTCCCATATGTCAGAAAACTGGGAGAGCAAAACATTTTCATAGCCATTCATAGTCATAATGTGTTCAAAGAACTCTATGTACATTTGTAATTTGTCTTGAAGCTGGAGAAAATTAATCTGTGCAGCTCCTGACCGTGCCTGACGCACTGGACAGACGTCAGGGTTTTCCACTGACTTCATTTCTCCCTGTCTGCACTCTTGATGTTTTCATTTCCTTTAAAGTAAACTGTAAGTCTGAATTTCCTGACTTTCTGATACTTGGAGTTTATTTGGTGTATCACTATAGAGTTTAAAATTACAGAAATTTCCAAAATGTGCCTTCCGGCTTCACTTTGTCTTAGCTTTTATTTTCAGGCTTGTAGCATATTATGGTGCATCCTGGTGGTACTATAAAGTTCAACTTTGAGCAAACGCTAAGCTTTTATTTGTAAACATCTCATTTGAGCAGCAACAGTCAGAGCGAAAAAATTTGAGTACCACTTGAACTTTCACTAGAACATTATGAAAAATGGATGAGACTAGAGAAAATAATAGGTATTGACAATTACCTCTTTGTAATTTTGAGATTTTCCCCAGAAAATCTCCTTACTTTGCATGCTTTTCAAGGGAAGAATATTTTTTTTTTCCTTGTCCCTAGTCCATATCATTTAATCTTGGCTTGTTGTGTACCGGCTCATAGAATTTCAGTTATAGTTCAATAGCTTTTGTCTAGAGCTCATTATCTGTAATTGAATGTATGCACCAAGCTGAATATGTTTATTTGTGACTTGATAATTAAGCTGCTGCAGATGCTTATTCTGGGAGGAGAGGAGACAGGCAGCCTTGTATCCCACAAATGCTGCTCTGGCCTGAGATGGGAAAACCAGGATGTGTTTGAAGGCGATCAAAGTTCACCTCCCAGCATGTACAATCACTGGTCATATCTCCCAGGGGGTTACAGTTTTTCTTCATTAATTTTCTTGTCTCCAGAGTAAGTGAACACTGAAGAAAAGAGGCTTCATTGTTCTTTTTGTTGATTATTCTGGCCCAG
This sequence comes from Corvus brachyrhynchos, assembly GCF_000691975.1. Classification (NCBI taxonomy): domain Eukaryota; kingdom Metazoa; phylum Chordata; class Aves; order Passeriformes; family Corvidae; genus Corvus; species Corvus brachyrhynchos. The sequence goes on from NW_008246063.1 coordinate 3,547,475, forward strand.
ATGTTACTGAAGACCAATGTCCTAAGGTTGTTTAAGACTGATGCTGCCCAGTTTTGGTCTGCAGCTTCCTCTTGAGGGGAAGAGGAGGGGCACAAAGTGGTGTCTTCTCTGTGGTGACCAGTGTCAGGACCTGAGGGAATGGCTGGAGCTGTGTCAGGGGAGGTTTAGGTTGAGTATTAGAAAAATGTTCTTCACCCAGAGGGTGGTTGGGCACTGGAACAGCTCCCCAGGGAAGGCACCAAGCCTGACAGAGTTCAAGGAGTGCTTGGACAACTCTCTTGGGCACCTGGTGGGATTGTTTGGGTTGTCCTGTGTGGGGGCCAGGAGCTGGACTTGATGATCCTTGTGGATCTCTTCCAACCTAGGATTTTCTATGGTTTTATGTTTCTATGAATTTTTACCACTGTAGATTCTGACTTTAATCTACCCTGCAGGTTAATGAGTGCTGATTTCACAAGTTCTTAGGCAAAAAGGGTGGGATATGTGGGGGCACTTTGCCATTGTTGCAGCTGATACTGAACTATGTAAAACTTCTATTAAAAAAAGAAACAAAAAAAAAAAGGGAGAGATAAAGTTTAATGGGAGCGTATTGCATTTTGGTAGTTCTTGGTGATGAAAATGAGAGTGCACTGACGTCTGGTAGCCATGGTTGCTAACATTTCAGGAAGCACAAAAGCAGGGATGAAAGTAAAAGTCTTTTTTTTTTTTTCCCCCCAGTTCCTCTGAGGTTTTTGAATAAATCAGAAGTATAGTGCCACCTTAATTTTTACTATTTTTACTGAATTTATCTTAGTTTGCTAATGCTTTCTGGGAGCAAACCTGAGATGGCATTGTAGAACATAACTGCTTTGTTTTTGCTCTAGTTACCCTGATGCTTTTTTTAAAGTAGAGCATGTTTGGTTGAGTTTTTATTTTCTGTCAAGTGTAAGAGCTGCTGCTACATTAAGACCCATTAATCATGTTTTAAAAATAAGTCCAGATTCTGAGAGGAAAATCACTACATTCACTGATTGACTTTCTGGGTAACAAAACAGAGAAAATAAATTGCCGTGGGAAGAGCTAACATGCTGCAAGGTCCTGATCACTGGCCATGTTCTTGCAAGGTAATAGAAGGCATATTTAATGTCTGTGCCTAAGTTGTCCTTCTGAGGCCAGTAGGAGCAGAGCTTCTTTGAACCTGAAGAAAAATAAAATGCTGTGACTCCTCCGAGAAATGTGGTGAATGAGACATGGGCCCTTCTGCTGTTGAGTTTGAAGCCATCCTTACACACAGTGTGCAGTATAATCTGAATACACACAGAATAAACCAAGAAAGAAATTTATATCACTTGGTTCCCCAAGTAGTCTGTCTTAGGAGTATCCTTGCAAATAGTAAAACATAGCAGAGATGAGTATTTTAAGATGGGAATGTGATCGCTGAAATCTGACTGCCAGGTTTGCCAGGCTGTGCTGGAATTGTTGATCTGGGAGCCTGCAGCTGTTCATTTTAAGCTAAAATGGGCCCTGATACATTGATACAGAAGGTGTTGAAAGCTGCTGAGTGGCACTTGTGTGCAGAACATCTCAAAAAAGGTTTTGGTTTCAGGCTGGGCTCCTACCAGACTTCTCATTAGCCAGGTAAAAACTGGTTTTGGATCTGGACTGTCATTGTCCATGAGTTTATTTCACAGGAGTAAAAAAATGCAGCACATCAGAAAGGAACAGATGTTGGGAAAATGAGCAGTGGTTGTAGAGAACGTGACAGAAACTGGAAGGATTTTTAACCTAAAATTTATGGGGTGTACATGTATAAATCCATGGACAAAGTTGCACCACATCTTTTACCCTAAGGTAGGGTTTATTACCTAGTTTTGATGTATTTCCTGCTTGGTTCTGGGCAGCTCGAGGTGCTGGGTACGCTCAAAGTTGTGTGAGGTTTTGTGCACACCTCTGTCATCTCCTGGGTGCTGTAGCTGCCTGTGATGATGGCCTTGGGCCTCCAGTTTTGATGTCAGGACTGCTTTCTGCCTATTTTCTTTAATAACTGTTGTTTGGGGTTGTTATCTTTGTGTTTTGAGCTCAGGGATGATTGTTTTGAATCTTGCCAGCTTCTCTTGGTATTTATTTTAGTTTTCAAGAAAAAATGTAGCCAAAAGTCATTCTGAGTTAGAGCATCTTTATGGATAAAAAATGCAAAGGGCAATTGTATGAGGCTGCAGATGGATTTGTGGCTTAATTTCTTCATTAGAGACCCAAAAAATAGGCATTAGTGTTGAATTGTTGCATTTATAATCCCTTAGAACTAGTGCTATATTTTGAAATAAAGTGGAATATAAGGAAGAAATAAATAGCTGCCTCTAAATTCACTTTCTCCCCTCAAAGCTATGTAACTCGAATCTCTGCCTGGCACTGTGTTTGAAAGACCATTAAAATCATCCACTTGATATGCTCCTGTGAAAGCTTTTTTAATTCTGAAAGACTGTGTTAATGCAGAGACATGAGTTTAATATATAAAATGATTAAAGCTTCTGAATTTGTAGAATCTTTGAGTACAGCAGAATTTTGCCAGGAGTGACCATTGCACCATGCTGCTATAAATTATTCAAGTACCTGGGAAGATGTTTTCTCCACAGGGATTTACCACCCTCAGTTCATCCTGTAAAGTCATTGCTTCCTTTCCATAGAATAATTTCAGTTCCAAAGATGACAGTCTCTGGAGGTCATCTCACCCACCCTCTGACTGTTCACCAGTCTTTATATATATATATATATATATATATATATATATGTTTGTATATAACAGAAGTATTGTGCCAGTTTAAAAAATATGGATAAGAAATCTCTTGTTTTCTTACACCTGGATTTCCTCAATGCTAATCTGTAGAACTTCTCAGTGAAATATTTTCCAAGAAGTGTCTCTGTATCTTGCGGCTTTCTTCTGTGGTTTTTGTGTTGCCTATGTTTTAAAATAGTTTTGAATGTTGCTCCTCTGTTCATTTCAGCTTAACCTGGAAGTCTGTGGTGTTGCTGTTTAGTATTCTTTAGTGTTTGGAAGTGGGCAACAGTTAGGATTTATTTGTGGGTGGGAGGGAGTTAAGAGTTAGCCTGTGGTGGATTTATTTTGCCCGTTTGAATGCAGTGAAAATAATTCACTGAGGGATTACTGAATGCTCAGGAAAAGATTTAAAAAAAATAATTAAACCCTTTGAGTATTTTCTCTCTTTTCACAAGGATGCTGTCTTAGCGACAGAGATAAAATGACACAGTTTTTGAAAGCATCCCTCCCAAGCACAGCAGCATGTAAGCTGAGAGCCAAGAGTGGAAATGTGTGTGGAGATCTTTATTGTCTCTCTATCTATGCATGTATACACACACGTGTGTGTGTATTTGAAGTTTTATAACTCACATGTCCACTTCCCAATTGGATTCTTTATCTCAAACACCGTTATTTAAGTGTCAACAAGCGCAGTAAATTATATATGGTGAACTCTGATGTTGTGGTAACAAACCAGTGAAGCAACCAGTTTTAGCATCATCTATTTCCTTAGATTAAAAAAGATCCAAGACCTTTCCTGAGCAGTGTTGTCTGTGCACTGTGTTTTCTTTTATTGTTAACTTGGTAAGGCACTGTGGCAAAGGGGTTGTGAAGCTGCCTTTGGGGTGGATTTTAGGGTTAAGAAGACTTGTTCTGTGCTCCTTTCCATTTGAGGGGGGAACAGAACGTGCCACAGCTGCAGCCTTTCAGCCTGGGACCTCTGACAAATGCCCACAGTACACCAAGAAATCAGCTGAGATGTCTTCTAAAGGAGATGCTCTGAGTCCATGAGGCTGCAAACTTAAATTGTCAGACAAAATGCTTGACCTGTTGGCTTCATAGGCATCTCATAGCCAAATATCTCTCCAAAACCCGGGGGGATTGTTAATTTTATTTTCCCTTCTGCCCAAACAAATGCTCTAGTTTTGTATTCTTTCTTGCTAACAGGGCTAAAATCTGTTGCCCAAAATTTCCCCACTCTCTGTCATAGTACAAGCAATTGAAATAGGGTTTCTTTCCACATCTCTCTTTTGCTTCAGTCTCAGGTAGACTGTTGCAAACAGGAGCTCTGGTAGCAACTGAACCCATTTTTTGTACTTTTTTACTGAATAATAATGAGAGATGGACCTATTTGGTGATTCTTGGATGGGCATTTTTTTCTTAAATACTTGTCCTATGGTTTCCATGGTGACTGCTGGTGATAAAATGGCACCACCAAAAAAATCCCGATGCAACAACTACAAACTTGACCCTACGTGAGCCATTTTGCTCATAAATTATGCAAAGAACATTTTCTGTCTCTTGCTGTGGATATGGGGAGAGAGCAGAATGAGGTGCCCTGTTTTCATCTGAGTGTTTGAATGGATGTTGCAGACTAGGATGAGGCTGAACAGCATTTTCAAATGGGAGGGAAGAGCAACTTCCAAGTCCTCTAACTAAAGTTGGGGTTCCTTCTGAATTCCTGGCAAGCTACTAATGGCTAAGTTTGGATGGCTTTGATAGCTTTGTACATATCAGAGTTCACAGTACATTTTCCAGTCCTTTTGGAGCAACTGTCTGGGTTTCTCTTCTTGCTTGAAATGCAAATGTTAAGATGTATTTGTTGCCAACTGACAAAAAGCAAGAAAAATTATTTTAGAAGAAAGAAATCAAGCAAGCAAGCATAGCCATTCATTATTTAAATGACAGTCTTTCATGGCAATTTTGTCTTGAAATAACCTTCTGGGTTTGCAAATTGTGCAGCACTATTTTTCAGTAGCCAAAACTCTTTGTCACACACTCAAAACCCCTTTGTGATACATGCATTGCTATCTCAGTAATGGAAAGGTAGGAGCAGATAATTGGCAAATAGTATTAACCATCACTGTGTTCCAGTGAGGGCAATGAAGCAGTATTTTGCTTTGGTAAATGTATGTTAGTGTCCAAGCAATTTGGCAAGCCTTTAGATTTGACTTGAGAAAATAAGTGGAAGAGGATTTTTTTTGTGTGCCCCCAAGAGTTGTCTTTCCCATCCTGCCCCTCCACTCAGAAATGTGGAATTGAGAGGTTTTTCCCCACCAGTGCAAAGTTTGTTTCTTGGCACTGGCTCCTTCATTAGGATGACTGTGTAAGATGGACATTCTCAGTAAGGGTCAGTCCTTGGGCTGAAGTCGTGGGATGTGCCAATTTTTGAGGCTGCCAAGGTGTTTCAGGAGTCAAGTAAGAAATGGCCATGTTGTACATTCAGGTTTTTTTTTTTTTTTTTTGCCATCTGCCTGAAAGAAGTACCTTTGAGGAGATTCTGATCAGGGAAGAAGCTACTTGTACTAGAAGAGAGTTAATATCCAAAAATTGTTGCAACAAACCTCCATGCAGCCACCTAAACACCACTTTTGCTCAGATCTTGGGGCAGAACGTCTGACTTTGAAAGCCGCTTCTAGATAACAAAATAATTGCCTTGGGACTCCAGTCATCTCCTCGTTGCAGATGGATTTCTCCTGCTGTACCCAAGGGAAGCTGTTGTTTTGTTCCTATCTTGGCTCTTTCATGATCTGGCTGATATTTCCCGCGGTGTTTCGGCTCGCAGCGAGGTGCCGAATACGTGTGCTATTGGAGCACTCTCCCCGACAGTAATCGCTGTGTCTGTTCTGATAGGAATGAGCCCCACAAAAGCTCTCATAAACACTGGGTGAGAATAAAGGGCTCCCCACAAGGCCTTGTTGAAAAGGTGTGTTGTGTTTTTTATGTACTGTAGTTTTCAGACTCTCAGTTCAGGAGTGGTTTACTGAAATTGATTTTATTTTATATCTGACATTAAGGAAAAAAAATTTCACTGGTTGTTATTTCTTTAAGTAGGCTTTTATTTCGATAATTGAAGTTTGGAGGAGAGGACAAAGCTGTGATACACCTGTTTAAGAGCCCTCAGTTATCTATGATGACTGTAATGATGGTGTGCATTGCCACAGGCCTTACTCATCCATGTTCCCTATCAAATCAACCTTGTTTAATGGCTTATCATAGCCATTTAGTAGAATAACTTTCTGTTGAGGAGCAGGAATTGAAGCTGTTGCTCTCTTGTCCCTTCCTGGACTCTGGGCATGGGAGCTGCCCCTTGGTGTGCAGCTCTGGAGGAGCACTACAGTATTTATCCATGGAAAGTGATAATATATGGTGTTTGGATTCAAGAAGTATTATAATAATGAAATTTAGCTACCATGCCTGTTCTGTTTCGTGACAGTGCTATGCAGGAGTATAAATAAAGAAGTGAGCACACAGAAGGAAGGGGAGGACATGGCTGTCAGGCAGAGCCCATGCTGGCATGATTTGTACCCAGCCCCTAAAGTCATGGCTGTGTCATTTGTGGGGCCTCTAGGTATGGTCATCATTCAAAAAATCAAATAATCTTTCTCTGTCACTATCTCTGTCTTATCAAATCAGTGTTTCATGACTCTACGCAGCAAAAGTCTGTTGTCTGCAGACAAGTGGGCCGCATTTTAGACCTAAAAAGGGAAATTAAATTCGTGAATTAGTGATGATATCCAATTTGATGTTGTCTTTTATTTTTTTGTCCTGATGCTGAGATTAGCATCTTACACAGATGCATCAGAAAACACCTGGTGTTGCAGCTCAACTAAGTGCATGCTTAATGTTCCACAACAACATGTGACTAAGGCAGGCAATGAAAAAAATTAGTCTGTTATCGGCAAAGATTATACAGACAAAATACATTTCCTTCATGCAGCGGGAAGGAAAAACACCAGCAAGGATGATGAAGACTTTCTTAATAAGATTTTGTTTTTAAATATTCCACTTCAGACCTCTTAATAAAATGAATGCACATAGCTAAGATCACTGTTGAGTGAGATTATGTTCTCATCCATTTAATAATGATGCAGTTGTAGAGTTTTTCCTACCTTCTCTTTTAACTTTAAATATTTAGTACTGGGAAAATTTTGCCTGGATTTAAGTGGGTTTATAATTTTTTTTTCTTTTAAATAAGCTTTCAATTTGTGTAATCTGAATGGAACTTCATCTCACAAAAGTCTGAACATGATTTTTTCTAGTCATCTTGTGACTTCAGTGTCTATGTACTGCAGAGGCCACGTGGACAGGAGCCTTTTTAGGACAGCATTTTGAAAATTGAATTTAAAGAGAGCATTTTGGTTTAATTTGCTGGGTCAATTTGCTTAAATGGGCAATAATCTTGTACTTGTCCTGGTGAGACCTTGGACAGAGAGTACATTTGGGCATCATTTTTGATGCTGCAGAATATAGCACTTATGCTAATAAATGCTGGTAAACTGATAGGTTTATGTATTTTTACTCAGAATGACTGATTTTTGGCTTATGTATTATTTGTGATTGATTACAGGTTGCCTATTCATTTTCTTTCTGTCTGGGCTATGGAAAGAGAAATTACTCTTTCTCTTTACTTCCTCACTCCCCTCTGTTCTCAGCCGCCTCCCCAGGAGATCAGCTCCAATCTTGGCACTGTGTGACAGTTAGCAGTTGTGACAGGCTAGCCTA
>NW_008246063.1:3555008-3555662 GCF_000691975.1 Corvus brachyrhynchos
TCTTTCCCTGCTGGAAAAGAAAAGCTAGTTATCTTTAAAAATTAATTCATTTGGGAGAGGAGGAGAGAGCTTTAGGAAGCACTCAGTGCTCAGTGCTCGGGCTGCAGTTCTGCTGATGATGTGTTCAGCTCATGTCATGGGCTGGGAGAGGTTTGCACTTGGCCTGGCATGGATCACCTGCCCTCAAGCTCAGCCAAAGCCCTTCTGTTCTGCATGGAAGAGGCAGCAGGCTTAAGTGCAGCATGGAGCTGCATGGATGTTGTCCAGTCATGTCTTATATTTCACACATTCCTAAGCTGCTTCTGCAAACCCAGAAATACTGCTGCTTGTCTCCAAGGAACAGAAACAGAAGTTCAGAATTTGGCAGTTAGGGTGGAAAGACTTTTTTTTTTTAATCTTTTATTTTGACCCTCCTTTAGGCTTGCAGACTCTACAACTAGTAGAGTACATGTGTTGGATTGTACTTGCAGTTGGATAAGATCCATAGCACTGCTCCATGGGAAGAGTAACTGCTGTGTGCTCAGTGATTACATCTCTTATTTTTATATGCTCTCCTTATAATCAAACTGCTACATCTCAGTGCATTGCAAACTCATCCTAAATCAGGCAGATGTAGTCCTGGAACTTCCTCAGGATTATCAATTAAAAAATATT
>NW_008246063.1:3555723-3565679 GCF_000691975.1 Corvus brachyrhynchos
ATCAAGAAAGCAAGAACTTAAAGTACATAAAACTATGACGAAAATAGCTTCTATATTCTCATCCTATGTTGCCTGCGTCCTTAAAGCTGAGGAGCACACTGGGCAGCCGATGTTGGGGCTGATCTCCTAAAGCACTATTGGTTTGCTTTTTCATAGGTGGTTATTACTGGAACTTTAAAAATAGACTCTGCTGTCTGTCTAATCTATTCATTTAATCTTGTTCTCAATGCTTCACTTTTTTTTCCTTGTATATGATGTGAATACCTCTATGCCCACACTTCGTGCTCCTGTAATCGCTGTACAATATCAGAACACCTTTCCCTGGAAAGTCAGTGCTGAGTCATCTTCAGAAGGTGCCCCTACTCCCCACATCAGCTTGGTATGCAAGCAATTAAGTATTTAAAATACCATTTATGTAGGGGCCACAAAAGGAGTGGGGAGCACTTGGCCCTTCAGGGCTGATCCTGTATTTTCAAGGTCTGCGGAAGCTGCGTTGTTCGAGGCTCCCGAACTGCAAGGCACAGATGTAAAATATTAGTGAGCTCATGAGGCAGAAGCCATAAAATCTATAAAATAAAGTACCTCTGGAGGCAGGACTGTGATACCTAATCAGAGTGGCCTGTTTACATGGACACCATCCAGCTCTGGGTCCCCCAGAATGCTGGGGGGGGTGGGTCCAGACGAGGCCACAAAGTTCATGAGAGGGTTGAAGCACCTCTGCTATGGGGACAGGCTGAGAGGGTTGAATCTGTTTGGTCTGAAGAAGAGAAGGCTCCAGGGAGACCTTGGAGCACCTTCCAGCACCTAAAGGGGCTCCAAGAGAGCTGGAAAGGGACTTTGGACAAGGGCATGGAGTGATAGAGCAAGGGGGAATTGGCTTTAAACTGAAAGAGGGTACCAATCAATAGCCAATAATCAGTCATGAGATAATTGGATATTAGGAAGAAATTCTTTGCTGTGAGGGTAGTGAGGCACTGACACAAGTTTCTCAGAGAAGCTGTGGCTGCCCCATCCCTGGAAGTGTTCCAGGCCAGGCTGGACAAGCCTTGGAGCAACCTGGTCTAGTGGAAGGTGTCCCTGCCCATGGCAGGGGGTGGAACTCGATGATCTTGAAGGTCCCATCCAATGCAAACCATTCTGTGTTTCTATGGTTTCCTGAGTGTGGCTTTCCCTTTGTCCCCTTTAAAGGATCATGGTAACACTCTATGGCTCCTTTTGTCCCCTACACCAACTGAAGCTCGAAATGTACATGGGCTTGTCTGGGTGGAATGGGTTAAATTGGAAGTGAGGCAGTACATTAAATTACAGCTACAGCAAAGCACATATTGATTCCTCCCCAAAAAATATATCCATATTTTACACTTTTTAATCCTTCAGGTTTAAGAGTTTCCTGAGGAAGATAACTCATCTGATTATATTCTTACCAAGAGGCTTTTCTTTTATTATTGTGTTACATAAAATTCCCACTTCTGCCTCATCTCTGCATTCATTGCCAGAAGGAGAAGCCCCTGAGTGTGCAGGTAGACACCCCACATTTATTCTGTTTCCTGTCAGCCAGTGGAATGCACGTGCACACTGCAGAAGTTCAGACTGACAGAACTAGCAAAAAAGCTCCACGTCTGTACATCCCTAGTGTGAACCCTGCACGAGCTGAGGTGTGAACTACACATGTGTAATTCTGTGGGTATTGGGAAAATTTTATCATAACAGATGTTTCCATGCCCATGGCAAGAGGCTTGGAACTAGTTGACCTTTAAAGTCCCTTCCAGCTCAAACCTTTCGATGTTCTTCTAGAACAGAAAATTTTCATTGTGGAAGACAAAGAAATGGGAGAGGAGAAACAGTTTTTAGATCATTTCTGGTACATATATGCATGTATGTATGTATACATTATCTGTTGTTTCACAAGGGAGATCAATAAGGGGAAGCTTTCTTTGGATATTAAATTCCTTCTGCATGGTTTGGTGCATGGAGGAAAAATGTTCCCTTAATTCTACCCCTTGTCTCATTTCCAGAAGATTAAGCATAATTAGGCCTGTAAATTGATGATCACTCTTTTGTATCCATCGATGCTAGGATGCAGCATTTTAAAATATTTATTTAAAGTACATGTGAACTAGCAGAGTAATGAATGGGCTGGACTTTATCTTTTCATATGCTAAATAGTAATGGTTAATCAGCATTGGTATGTGGTGCAACATCAGATCATCAGACCAAAAACATCCATCTGCCTCTCCTGAAGTGAATCATCATTGTAGCATCCTTGCTCAGTGTCTTCTGTAGGAGAAAAATGAAACAAGAATCTCTTAGCCTACAAAGTGTTTGCTTACCTACTGTAAATGAATATGTAAGAGGAGGGGGAAAAGAAGTGAAGCAGTACTGGTATGCATTTGTATAAGGCTGGAGGATCTGTTTGTTTATGTTTTCTCTACATCCTTTGTATCAGTCCATCAAAAACAGATGTGCTTCTCCACACATTGGCTTGCATGGACATGTGGGGAAATCTCTGTTCCTGGAAGTTTTACACTGCTCTGAATTTGTCTCTCTAGTGAGAGACTCCAGTCATCTAATCTTTCTAGTTTGTCTACTTTTTTAAAAATATGAATTAATTTAATGTGATTGCATGCATTTCAGTTAATAACTTCATGCGCACAGTGATCAGACAAGAATTTCTTCCTTTTTCGCTGTAACTGTAGATTTTATGTCTTTATCTGCTTTTCTCCAAATGTTTCCAGATAGACTGGTCTGAGTTTTCTAAATCATTTCCGTGGCTATAAAGTATCATGTCAAATTTCAAGGCATTTTATATTTGGACACACAGAGCAAGTCCTGGGAAGTTGCTGTGATCTATTTCCATTTTAAACTATTGTCCTTGACTTATAAAAATCATTCTTCCTGCAAGAGTTGAGGGCTTTGTCTTCACCACTCTACAGTTGTTTTGAGAATAAATGCTACTTGTACCTTCTTTTTTTCCTGTGGTCAGAGTACCTTTTTAGTTTTGTAAATAAGTATTTAAGACAGATGATTAAAATAGTTTTTGCTCTGTATTAGACAATGGCCAATTAAACCTATCAGCTGCAAGGAGTTGCAGCAACAACTATTTTACATGTAGGCATATTGACTGTCTGATAGCTGTAACAAAAATGTAGCCCAATTTTAGCCATTTTTTCTGTCACAGAATCATCCTGCTTTGTCTAGTCTGATTTGTGCGTCCAACACCATTGACTGGCAGCCTGGATGGAGTTTCAAAAGACTGTCCTGGTTTGTTACTGCTGTAGGAGTGATCAAATGGTACATATGACATTTATTAATAGTCAGTAGAAACTTAGCCACATAGTGATTATCCAGGACAGTATTTTATGTGTTGTTAAGATGCTGAAAAGATGTTTTGTATCTATTGTATATCAATAGACCCCACCTGGAGGACAGCATCCAGCTCGAGGGCCTCCATCATGAAAAGGACACTGACTTGTTGTAGCAGGTCCAGAGGAGGCCACAACGATGCTCAGAGGGCTGGAGCACCTCTGCTGGAAGGACAGACTCAAGAGAGTTAGGGTTCAGCCTGAAGGAGGCTCTGAGGACACCTTAGGACACCTTCCAGTACCTAAAGCAGCTACAAGAGAGCTGGAGAGGGACATGCGACAAGGGCATGGAGTGATAGGACAAAAGGAATGGCTTCACTGACAGAGAGCAAGTTTAAACTGGGTATTGGGAAGAAATTCTTTACTGTGAGGGTGGTGATGCCCTGGCACAGGTTGCCCAGAGAAGCTGTGGATGCTTCATCCCTGGAAGTGTCCAAGGCCAGGTTGGATGGAGCTCTGAGAAACCTGGTCTAGTGGAAGGTGTCCCTGCCCATGGCAGGGAGTTGGAACTTGATAATCCTGAAGGTCCCATCCATCCCAAACCATTCTCTGATTCTATGAAGTTCTGCATGTGCTGGGGTGGCCACAGCAGACCATGGTCAGCTTGATTAAATAACTGAGAAAAAGTAATTTGAAGAGTCTCTTGACTAACTCACACAACTTCCTAGAGGAAGTTTTGGAAATGTTGGAGAACAAGGAGGCAAAGCATTTATGTAAGGATGCAAGTTTTAGTTGATCATTTTGAGATCTGCGCAAAAAGATTTGTAATGTGCCTCTGCACTCAGCTGAGGATGTGTGACTGTCACTTGGAGCAAGTGAGAAAGTCTCCCCAAAGCATCTGGCAGAAGTTGTCTGGTTTCCTCCTCTTCCTCCCACCTCTCCTGGTCTCCAGCATGTCTCCTGCTGGAGTTCCTTCACTGTGTTTTGCCGTAACAAGTGCAGGTCTGTCCTCTGTCATTTCCACTACTTGGAGCCTGAACCAGGGAGTTCATGGTGGGTGCATTTGAAAGTGCAGAGAAAATCTCACTTTTGCCAGGCTAAGGTGGATTCTCCCATTGGCCAAAATTTGTTATTTCTGTCCATATAGATGTTCATCTGGTTTTAGTGTTAAGTACTTACCACTCTTGTTCTCTTTTCATTTACTGTAATGTCATTTAGATATAAGGCATTGCTTGTTTTTTGTAATTCTACTGTTTCGGTGGCTTTCTAAGGGCTAGTTATGCATATGATTGTAATTCTGCAAACTGAAATTCCAGATTATTCAAAGTGCTTCCATGTGGCCACCTTGGCTTTAGCACTTAGTTAATCAGGAGAGAAAGGGGTCAAGATGTTTTGGTTTTTTTCCATACAAACATCCATTATTGTCCTTATCTCTATGACTTTAGCATCATCATACTTTGCTCTGGCAATTATCTGATTGCAAAAAAATGTGTCTTGTTATAGATTTGGTCATTATACTTCTTTCTCTTTGATTACCAGCATGCAAAGCAGATCAGTGTCAAGAAGCTTCCATAATATTTGTAATCATACAAAGTAAATCAATATTTGGTGTAAAGGAACAAGGATATGTCCATTAATATTGTGAATTATGGTAGAGTCTCTGATGTTGTTTAGTATTTCTGTATTCCAGCCCTTCAGAAATCTGGAATTATGTTGACTGACAAAAATTATATTAAAAAATGCTCATGTAGTGTTTCATTGCCTGGGATGAGGTAAAGAGACTTCTTTGTTGTTTGTGTAATGTTTTAACAGAGTAAACCAGGGTGCTTTATGCTACAATCTAAAGCCCACTGTGAAGGCAGTTAATTTTTATTTATCTTGCACCTATGGGGAATATGCCATATCATCCCCACCCTTGATTAAAACACTTCCATATTTACATTTCCACCAAACACATCAAAACACAAGTGAAAGCACTAATTTCTAATAGCCAAATATCTCAATATTAATGTTCCTTGTTCTCCTGCCCTACAGACTAATAGTGATGAAAACTAAAATGTCATTGTTACACTTGCATATTAATGTGCAGAGAGTTGACTGTGATTATGTTAGCTGGAGTTACCAGATACAATGATGATAACAATAATAATAAGCAAATACGTCATTTTCCGTGGTTTTACCCAGAAAGGAGTTATCTAGAAAAGAATTTTATGTCACACTTCAAAGCTTGCTCATGGCTCTGCTTTCTATGTAGTTACATTTGCTGAGTGGTGTGGGAAAGTGTTTTTCTTGCTTTTATTGCTTGGGACTCTGGAAGGCAGATCACCAAAGACAGCCAGCTAAAGCCTGTGCATCATCATCATGAGGCTTTATAACCTTCCTGGGAGGGCTGTTCTGGGATTGTTGGAAATACAGTCTTTTGTTCCCTTTGATGCCATTACCTGTACTGCATCCAGCATAACATCTCACGTTATAAACACTACTGGTGTTCTTGCCATGTTCCCAAGAAAAAAACAGGTTTAAGGAAATACAGGAGTTAGTTAAGTGAATAATTCATTAACATGATATATTTCTCTTAGCAAAGGCAAAGCTGTTTGAAATGTGAGGGCATGGCTGGTGATTCTTCAGCTTTGAACTATTTTGTCTTGGTACTATTGTATCTGAGGAATGGATTTCTTATCCCTAAAGTAAGTATTTGGAGATAATCTGGATGTCTGCAGATCCCTTGGAGGCATTAAGAACTGTAGGGATGTGTTAATTAACTGGTGTTGATGTAACTGGTGGGATCTTTGCTGTTGGTGATGCTCTGTGAGGAGATGATAACACAGGTTGAGTTTTAGATCCATTTTAGATCCTGGGTTGATCATGAAGCACCAGCTTTTAGGGGAGAGCAGAATTGATGTGCTCAGTGTGGCCGGATGGATTCTTAGCATGGAAAGCCATAAGGCTGCTAGTCTAGGAATATTTTTCCAAGTAGAGTGTGCTTCTCATCTCCAGTGTCCTTCATATCATGTACTTTTATTAGATATTCAGGTAACATAGCAAAGGATATCCCAACCCTGCTAATTTGTTCTCTGATCTTTCAAACCCTTTCTTACATCCTTGTGTTTATTCATGGAGATTGTTCATTTGACTGGACTCATTGCAGAATAGGAGATGCATAAATAGTGCATTTTGAGTGTGTTATGCAAAGTTAAGGGAGATGAGGGAAAGTGTGTCTATGTCATTGCAGACTCATTTATTTCAAGGTGTACTGTACAGAACATACCAGCATGTTCTACATCACAATTTATCCTTGTGCTGCTGGTGGTATAGAGGAGTGAATAAAATACATTGTTAGAACATAATAAATCATATTAATATCGAATAAAATAGCATAAGGATCTTGTTATAGATACTGTGCCTGCAATATAACCCAGGGCAATATGGGAATATGTAACATTTATTACTAAGTGTAATTTTTATGCTGCTTTGAAAGTGACAAACATTTGACATGTTCAGTTAATAGGTTTAATTAAAATTCAAGATTAATTATGAAGATGAGTAACTCTCCTTCATTACCTTTGTAGGAACAAAAGATAACATTTCAAGAAAGAAAATATGATTAACCCAGTAACATGTATCAGAAGAATTGCAAATACTCCCTTACAGGAGCACGGATCATGAATATTAAATTCTGCCTCCCCCAGCAAAGAGGGAATGAGATTCAAAGCAAATTTGGTTTGCAGAACTGCTGGGTTTCAAAAGAGTGATTTAAAAATAACTGTAAATGCACTTGTCAAAGAGGTAAACTGTTGCTTCAGACAGATCAGAGAAGATTAGAATAGGGGAAGGTGTTGGAGTCTTGTAAATTTCAACACGTTATTGAAGAATAACTCAGGTGTAAAACATTGAATATGGGATTAGTTCCTTGGGTTTAAGTTTTTGAATATTCATCCCATAGTCATGTAAAAAACTTGAAAGAGGCTATTAGACAACTATCCCAATTCTTCCACTGTTTCCAAGAAAGTGGCAACACCAGCTGATGCATTGTAATACATTATATTTATAGGTCAATTTAGCAGCTTTTCCTATTAAGTCTTGTCAGGCTCTGTGATTTATATGATATTTTTTCAGCATGCCTGTAGCAGATATGACTGGCTAAGTTGAAATATGTAATGTGTTAACCTCTGAGCTGAGCTAATGATAAAGTTGAATTAGGCTAATAACAGTTTAAAACAGACATATGTTTCATTTCAACTTTGTAGACTTTCAGTCTTAGATCTGTTTTAGCCTCATATAAAAATACAAAACGTTATTTCTCTGAAAGTACAATGTGTTGTTCTGAAGGGTCACCTCCAGGCCTCCAAATTAGAAGCAGAAGAAAAAGGGGTTTGTTTTTAGTATGTTCTGAAATACCAATTTTTTAAAGTTGTCTCCTTGTGTTTCCTGTGTCATTCATCGATATTCAGCTAAGGTTTCTAATCAATTGCCAGATCTCACAGCTGGTTGAAAACGACCAGCAGAGTTTTTTCATCTCGGCAGTCTTTTCTCTTGGCTCCTTTGAATTAGCTCCAAACAAGCTATGAGCACCACAACTCTCGCATCCTTTTATGGGTTTGATGTGAAAACAAAGCATTGCTGTAGTGGGCATACAAAGAGACTCTTGAAACTTACCTGATGAGAGAAGAGAGCACATTGGCCAGGATTCAACTCCTGCCTATCAAACTTGGCAAGCAGGTTCAACTTTCCAAAGCTGCCCTCACTTGGGTGACTTTTTGCGTGGTTGGTGTGTCCAGTCTTGTGTGTGCTGCAGTCAAACTGTGTTAAATGTTAAATACTATTGAGCACCCTTTTAAAAAACAGAGTATTCTGTTTTGCTCATAAGTGACAGAATTCAATTTTTAGGAGCGATGTTGGTGTCAGTGCCATGCCTTGAAGGACACAGTGTGTTTAATGATGTCTTATCATTGCTATTCCTTTTTTCCCATTTGTGTATCCCACCAGTCTGGATACAAAGTCCTAGGGAAAACCACATTCGAGGGCCTCATTTAGACCTTGCTTCATTCATGACATATGTCTGGCAGAGGGGAATTATTAGTGGAACTCCTGGACTGGGAGAAGGCAAGGTGAGGATCTGAAATGGTCTCTTCTATTCTACAGGTTGAGAAATTCTCATTGCAATTAGGAAGTCCCTGCTGGTGACTCCTTCAAGTGCCATATGAATATCCAGGTGTAGAAGTCAAGCTTTTTGTGTCACTGAATAAACAGTAATGACTTGAAAATGCAGAAAAGTTAGAATATCCCTTACCCTTTTTCTCTTTCCAATAATTAATTTATGTACAAAATTTGCCCTGTTTTCATTGTCTTGATTAACAGCAAAATGTTTTTATTCCCAGTAGCTCTGCAGACAAATTTTTATGAGTAAGTCTAGACTGAGCACATTTGCCAGCGCCCAGTGGTCATGAAGATTGGCTGTGCTGCCTGGTATAGAGGGCTTTGAACAGAATTAAGTTCCCACCAAAAAAGAATGGCCTCTGTTAGCTGGCTCATCCAATGCCTGGAGGTAACCCCTAAAATCACACGTGTTTGTTCTATGTAAATGGTGTTTGTCAAAATGTTTCTGTTGGGGGATGTGGGGTTTTTGTGTGGACAAGGTTCCTGCTTGGGTGCCTTAGCAGAGAGCTCTGTTTTGCCACAGGCAGTGCAATAAGCTTCCAGGTCTTGGCTGTTGCAGCAGAGGTACCAGTCTAGGGTGAAATTAGGTTGCTTTTCAGCACATGACTGCGGGATAGGATTGGAAGAGCCCAGGACAATCTTTAGAGTGGAGTGTATCAGTCACCCCCTGTATCCAAATGTGTTGGTGTCTCACATTAAAATGTCCTGTAGTGTTAAGCAGTGACTACAGCACATTTCTTGGGTAAGCCACTGCCTGGTGGCATGTGGTATATTTGGCTAAAATAGAGATTGTCTGAATCACAAATAAAACCAAAAAGGAAATACCATAGTTGAACACAGCTGTGCTGCAAGTTGATCTTGTGTGTCATTGTCGCCACTTCTTTCTGATGTAAATCCGTTACATCAGGGGCTAATGGTCACTCAGTGTCCTCTATCTCATCAGGCCATCTCAAGTGGTTTCCCAGCTTTGAGCAGCAGTGATTTGGAAGTTGCTCAGTTATTCCTCATTGGGATACAAAATGGAAAATCTGATGCATTTACTCTCTATTTTAGGCCAAAAATTAGTTGTTTTCTTGAGAAACATAGGTCCTAGCCCTGCATCACGGCAGGACACCAGCTTAAGAAAATGTCTTCTGCCACCCTATACAGGATCACCTCATTGGCTTCACTGAGATATTCCCAATCCAGTGGTGCAAACGTCCTTACAGAGGATTCATCACTTTCTGGAACCCTGGTAGAATCTGCTTTCTCACTGTCTTTCAATATGAGGCCAGTCTTTAACTCCTGGGATCATTATCACTGCTCTGTTTTACTTTAGGATCTGAGGAAGAACTTTAGATGTCTGTGGTAGCCAGCCGTGGTAGCCAGCCGTGGTAGTTGGTCTAGCCAAAAAGGATTACCTCTTCTAGAAAGCTTCCTCACACCAAAGAAATTATTTATTCCTAAAGTTTAGAGGCTCAGCTGTTGTTGGAAGCTGTCACCTGATGCTGGAAGATG
>NW_008246063.1:3565935-3612478 GCF_000691975.1 Corvus brachyrhynchos
CAGCAGGAGAAAGTACAAAAAGGACAAATATGGAGTTCTTCATCTGCAGATATATTGAATATAATAGTGCATTTTGGGGAAGAAATAGAAAACTTCCATGTTTTCAATGTAGACAATTCTAGGCTGAACAGGAGAGATTGCAAGGTCACATGGTTAGAGGCAAACACTTGTGTGGGAGGACAAATGATAGCTTTTATGCATTGTTTTACTGTTGATATTTTTTGTGTTAGGTAACAAACACATTTAAACCCCGAGCACGTTTGGATTTTTCCGAAGTGCCTTAAAACACAGAGCTGGGCTGCATTTCAGTCTGCAACGCAGAGTCTGGGAAGTTGGCTACTCAGAGATGGAACAGAGGTCTGCTTTTAGCTCTGAGGATTTCTCAGAACACAGAAAGTTTTCAGCAAGGGACGAAGCTCATCCCTTTTACATTTGAAAAGTTCTAGAACCAAGTAAAAATAAGAATTGGTCTGTGCATTTCAGTCCCTCAAAAGGGGGTCAGCAGAGGTCTCTCGCATATTTATTTCTCATTTTTCTTTGGAAAACACTGGAAAAGAAAAGTTTTATGTAATTTGGGATATTGTATATTTTTCTTAGTAAGATTTCTTATACTTTACCAGGGAGGTTTGGACCCCAAAGAGTCAGATCATACCTCCCTTAAAACTCTTATTTAGTAGGAGAACATCGTAACTTCTCATATTTAGGCAGGGAAGTGAAGGCATATCGAGAAGAAACTGGGGTTTCATTTATTTTCTAGACAGAGTGATCTGAATTTTTGAGATTTGAGATGACCTTTTGCCACATTTGTTCTCTGTCTGGTGCCTACCTATGAATAACAAGCCCTTTCTTGCATTTTACTGTTGAACTTCTCAGTAGCATCCCCTGTGTCTGGGCTTGTGGGATGTCACATATCAGAAAGTCTCACCCTTGACCCTCCTGTGTTTCCATCCAGCAGGTATAAGGCCTTCATACAAATCAAAAACAGGTGCCCACAAGTTACACTGAAAAATAAACATTTGCATAGAGCCCTTAAATATTTCTCTTCTCTTCAGCTTTTTGGGGTGTAGAAAGAGCAGCCACACCAAAAGCTTTTTTAGTGAGACCAGAGGTTCCCCCCAACCCAGTGTCCTTCTTCTGACAGTGGCCAGTTGCATTAAGGCTTTTTTAGGAAATAAAATGTCAAATCTAAAGTAACACTTCGCTAAATGAGTGCCCTTCTAGTTTTAGCAAACCTCATCCTGGGCACTTTTTGAGCTAGAGGTTGGATACACAGCTTTGTGTTTATTAGGTCATGCTGAACTTTCTCAGATGGATTTACTTAATTAGTCTTTGAAACCACTTGTACTTTTCAGTGCCTGTATCACAGGGAGTGATTTTTTTATGCATATTTTAAGGCAGCTTAAAAGAGCTCCTATGATTACCTGTAGTTGTGGGGTTTTTTGTTTACCGTAAATCCTTTTCTAAATGCTTAAATCCAATTAGTATAGCTTTTATTCTATCTGTTGGCATTTTAGTAAGCGTTTCTGCATCAACATTTTTATCAACAGATTTATGTAACAAGCTGTTGTTCCAGTTCCTGTGTACAACTGTCCTTAGTTATGGGAGAAGGAAATGTTTTTACTTGCTAGATTTTACAAAAGAAGCTTACTAAAAAATGTTTTAAGCTCTTTTAAAACATGTAAAATCAGATATGAACTCATGTAAAACTGGATTATCCAGCCTTATCCTCTCACCTTCTAGTTTTTACTGAAGCTGGTGTCAATCCATAGCCTGATTGGTTGTCTTTTGTGTGAAGATGTATCTGTTCCACATAATCCTTTATAAAACATATCCAAAAACTTTTACTGTTTGTTCTGGACTAGTTACCGCGTATTTCTTGCTATTCCTAATGAACTGAGTTTCCCTAAAGCTTAGCATCCTGCTGTTTTCTTTACCTCGTCTTTTGCTGTTTCTTCCTCCCCTATTTTCTTTGTAAAGTTTTAGATCTTCTTGTGTTTAAATTCCAGGAATAATGAGATTTTTGTCAGATAGCACTGAGTGCCTGGGTTTTAGGATTGGAAGCTTTATCAATTAAGGGTGCTTTTCATCACAGCCATGCTGGTAGCCAGTTCTGGTTTTTTATGTATTTCTCCTTTATCCTTCTCTTTCAGTTCTGAGAAACCTCTTTCATAATTTTAAGAGGCTGAATCTCTAAGAGTATTGCTTGTTTTTTATTTCCAGCCTCTTCACCCTAAATTGGTGGGTGATCTTGTATCTACAGTTTTCAGTGTATTTCTTACCAGCCAGGAGGGAATAATGGGCTTACTTTAATATTTAAAATGATATCTCCTCTGGAAGCCTTATAACATACAGCTTTTCTTCTCCATGTTCTCTGCAGGGCACCTTACTTTATTTTTTTTATTTTTTTTTACAGTAATTTTATTTTACTGGTCCTGTCTTAGGTGTAGCTTGTAAAATGCATTTATCTCTAGCTTAAAGCTAGGACTGTACTTGCAGTCCCTCTTTGATTCAGTTTTGGAGTTTGGATTTCTGCTCTCAGCTTGTCAGGAGCCTCTCCCCTTGTAGAGGCTCTTTTATGTCTCTTCTCTTCTGCGTTTTCTGTTTCCCACTTGAGCAATCTGATTTTGTTTGCCAAATCCCACGTGGTATCCAGAGCTGTGAGCCTTCCTGGGAATTTCTTTTGGGAAATAGCACTTGTAATTGCTCCCTTCCATGGAGTATCTATTTCATAACCAGAAGAGTACAGGTAGGGAGTCAACAGGGACTGGTATTTTTGGAAGATTTTGACTTCTCCCCCTTCAAACTCCAGCATCAAGCAGTGGCACTGTAAGCTCCTGGTCTCTTTAGTGTTCCTTTTCCTTTTTATATTTTTAACAATTTAAACATAAAGGCAAATTCAGAAATTAAACAACTATTTGGATGCAACTGACAGGCAGTTGTAAAAGGTGAATACCAGCGAGACTTTAAAGTACCTGAACTTGCTTTTAAATTGCCAGTCCATGCTGCCAATGTCCCTTAATATCATAATATGTATCATTATAAACCCCAAACAAAATTGTAAAACTTATGCAGGTAATGATTTCTGCACAGGACAAAAATATTAATCCAAAATTTGTTCTTGTTCTAAAGCACTGGTTTTAAGATTATAGCATGTTAAGTGTTTCCTCTTTTTCTATTTGTATATATACAATTTGTCTGGAAATTGTTGAGCTTTTCCTGCAACGAAAAGTCTTTTAATGGAAAACCTTGCAGCAGTATATACTCTTCAGCTCCATTGGTGGAAAACTGAGGGAGGATAAAAGAGAAACAATAGGAACAAAAGTGAGGAGAAAATAAAGGCTGTGGGCTTGGCAGCTTCAAGAAGGACCAAAGGGCCACAAAAAGGAATAAAATCCAAGATACAAAGCAAGGATCAAGAGCCAAGAACATGCACGTGCTGCTTTTAGAGGTGACACATTGGGTGGAGAGGATGACTATGTACAGTAATAGCTTAGGTAGCTTGGGAGGAAGGGAAGGATATTTCCAGACCAGCAGACTAGGAAGGTAATTTTAACAGCAGAGGTGAGAATTTACATAGGCAAACATTTTGCAGGTGGGAGAGTGAAATAAGAGAGAAATTGAACAAGTGCTCAGAGAGGAGGTGAAAGTTTACCTAAACTTATAATCACACTATCAGCCCATCCCACAGCAGAGAATGAGGCTTTTCAGTCACAACTAATACTATTTCCTCCAACAGGCTTTGATTTTTTACCAAAGTGGGTGTATCCTGTGTTTCCAGCTGGAGGGGAGTGACATATGGTGTTGTTTAATAATTGAATTTATTTTAGAGCATCGTGTAACATAATTGCCCTGGAAGTACTGAGCACATTGCAGAGCTGGCTCTGAGAATGGAGAGCAGTGCTCGTGTCGTGCCTGTGACTGTGCTGGGGTGGTGGTGCAGAGCTGTGAACATCGACAAGTCAGATAAGTGATCTTCAACGATGTGAATGACTCTGGAAGCACTGAAATCTGGGGAGGTGAGAGATTTTTTCTGCCTCTCTCTCTGCTTTTCTTGTCAGCTTGTTGTGACCATTTGCCAGTCACGATGAGACCAAGTTAAGGCACCTGATTGTCACTGGCTATGAATGCAGTAAATAAATACCCAAGAACTTGCTATTCTTGACTCTTTTTTGTCCATTAGTACTTTCATTGTTGAAAATAGCTAGAAAAAAATTGGCATTTACTCCACTTATCTTTCCTGCATCTACAAATTTTTCAGAGTGAGCTTTTGCTTAGGCCCCTTTTGCCCTGGCATCCTGCTTTTAACAGGGCTGGTGTTATTTATTAATATATTTTTAAAAATTTTCATTCTGACTCTTCATAAGATTGAATGTGAGCCAGAAGCAGCAGGATTGATATTCTGCCTTGGTTAGATATAAATTTTTTATCATATTAGTAATTTTCTTTGTCATATTGGTTTTCTCTTCCAGTACAAGGCGTTCAGATGTTTATTTTCCTTTAGAGTTATCTGAAATAAATTATAATCTAATGAATGCAAATAGTCGCATAAAAACAACATTAGGACTGAGGGGAAAGAAAACTAAGAAATAATTAATATAGAGGTAAAAATTCTGGGTTTTTTTCCTCCTGTTCCCACAGGGTCCCAAAATAGACATTCCCATTTCAAGTTCTGCTTTGGTTTTTTGCCATGCAAGAAATTACCCTGTGGAAGTGACCACAATATGGTTCTTCCTCACACTGCTCTGAACCAAGCAAGGATGTTATTCAAACAGTTTCCCGCCCTCTTGGATTTGTGCTTTATTTATGATAGCATAGTATATCATCTATCGTATTTTATTACCCATTATTAATGCTATTAAGTGCAGCAAATAACTTCATTTGTAGCCTTCTACATCGTGCTCATAGGTCCTTAAAAAGGTAAATCAACTCTTTTAGAAACCATAGTGGAGGAAGTTGTGTTGCTTCTACTGTTCAACTTTGGGTCTTCAGAGCCTCCATTATTTTTCCTGGTACTCCTCATTGCTAGTTCTCATTTAGAGGGAAATTCCTAACTGTCTTTGAAACAGTTAAATAATTATTTCTAGACAATTATTTGGCTCCGCAGTGTGTTTTTCCAGTTCTGAATTATATCTGGAATTGCACTTACTTCGGGGGAAACAGTCCTTTTGCCGAGCACTCTCAGGAAAGCATTTTTGCCAGCAGATGTTTCAGGAAGCAAAGCCAGAAAATCAAAGGCATCAGTCCATTTTGAGCTATTAACCCTGTGCCACAATGGCTTATTTTAGCTTTTTGCTGATACAAGAGGCAAATAACAGAGCCAGAGTAGCTGGCTCCTGCTGAGGAATCAACCCCTTCCATCCCTGCCTTCCATTTCCTTCAGGAGAAAATGAGGACGACAGTATGGAACATAGTACCTATATATGTAAAGGTCTCTCCAGCAGTTCTTCTAGTTCTGTAATCAGAACTCATGCATATTGTCAGTCTTAAAGGGAATAATAGGAGCTGTGAGGATGTACTGTTTTGGGGAGGAAGGGAGTTTAACCCTGTGTCCGTGAGACTTGCCATTTCTCTTACCTGCCTGGTCAGGTTTTCTTTATACAAATTTAGTGTTTGAGGCCATTAGAGATCCTTTAGAAAGCGGAATTTCCAGCATCTTTCAGGAGAGATTAATTTCATCTCCAGAAGACCTGTGGGGGAGATTTGAGTCCAAACTCAAGGGACTAGAGTTTCAGGAGGAGAAAGAAATGAAATTATGTGTCCTGGGAAGTACAAGAGGTCAGAGAAGAAGAAGATATAATGTTACCTGTTGGTGGTAATGGCTGTGAATCAAGCTCCCCAAGGAAACATGCATAAATCTGAGCAACTTCCCTGCTGAATTTAAGTCAAACTGCTGGGTTGGTGGTTGGCCTCTTTGCACCATGAACAGCAGCAAAGTCACTTCACTTGGTATGTAAGAATCTGAAATCTCAGATTATCTTTGCAGAAATGATAAATGTTCCTGCCTGATATTTTCCCACTGATCTGCATGGCTCCATAAAATCCATAAAGAAGGGAAGACCATGCATGGTAATTTCTTACTTCATGGCCTGTCCAGAGTTTACATGACAGGTTAACATCACATTGTAGTGTTTGATGAAGATGTATGATGACATGCTACTATTTTTCCCTTTCCCTTTCTAGCCAACAAACACTAGCAAAAAACACTAAAAAAATCCTCAAAACCAATCCACCCTTTGGCATTGGAGGTGCAAAGGAGGGCTATTGGAAGAAAGGCTGCTATAGGCTGTGGAAAGAAACAAGCAAATCAGCAAATTTATTCAATTTTAAACAGGGTTTGTGATTTGGGTAGTTAAGAAGAAAGTAAACAGCAGCCTTGTGTTCATTAGAAAGACTCTTCATTTGTTTGTATGAACATCCAAGAAAAATTACATGTATTTTTAAAATTATCTCAGGTGATATTTGGTGAAAGGAAGATGTATTCAAACAGAAACAATAAGGACAAGATTCATGTTACCCTGTGTAGTTGCCTGTATCTGATTCTGTTCTGTGAGGCTGCCTTTACACTGGAAGTGTAGCAAGAAGCACTGGCAAGGTTTGAGTTGCTTGACCTGTGTTTTTGTCTGGGTCAGGATGTCTGTGTCCCCCATCAGCCTTGAGGGGAGCATAGGGAGGTGTAAAACTGGTGAAACCCAGATACATTTGCTCAGCTGAATTCTGCCTTAATTACTTCCCGTATTAAGGAACTAAGCTTTTTTTTTTTTCCCCAGCTCTTTGAGTCGCAGAATACAGCACTGGAACAACTCCAGCCATGCAGCGTGCTTTAGGGTGGCGTGGTGATGAAATTTTTATACTTTTTAAGAAGTTAGGCAAGGTTTGCACTAGCTACCAATCCAAATGTTGCTTTACATCCTGCTAACAGCCATTGGCATGTGTTCCCTCCCAGAGCAGTACTGGTACGTAAATATTTAAATGTTGAAGGGAATGTGGAAGCACTGTGCCTATAAACTATAAATGAGATGGGATTGGTAATACCAAAAGGTGATATCATTTGAAGAACTCTACTTAAATAGTTGCTTTGTGCATTAAAGTAATTTAGGGAATGTTTATTGTCTCCGATAAAATTTCACAATGGAATTTGCTTCTGGGAAACCTGGAACGCTCTGTAATATTCATAAATGTGTCTGAGGGTAGGATTTAAGGAGCACACAAACTGCTAAACACTGAAATATGAGCAAGCCCTTGATTCATTGAGTAGGAAAGTTATTAAAACTCCAGCATGCAGCATTTAAAGGATATTTGAAGGATGCAGGTTAGTTTTGCTGTATCAGACCCAAACCAGATGGGATGTTTAATACACAAAATTGAGAGGAGGAACAGCTTTGGAGAGTGTCTTGATATCTGACAGCACAACTACTGTAGTTTGCCCCTGGAATATTAAAACACTAATTTGTTTTCTGAAAATGTGAAAGTAAATGAAACTGGCTGCTAAACTGTTGATGTTTGTTTGCTTTTCTTTGTTCCCTTGATCTTTGGAATTGAGTAACTTTCTTTATTATATTTTATTTTAAATTGTAGCCCAGAAATCAAATATCAGATAAAGATAATAGATAATTAAAGATAATAGATATTAAATAGATATTAAAGATAATAGATAATTAAAGATAAAGATAATATCTATCAGATAAAGAGAGATTATTTTCAAAACACATGAGATCTCCTGAGCTGAAGCCTCTGTTGACAGCTCTGTCGGGCTCTGTCTAGAGCATTGCAAAAGGTAGCTGTAATGCACTATACTGAATTTTTGTAAATTCAGTAACAATTTTCCTTTTTTTCCCCTGTAATACTGACTTTCTATCATTGCAGATTTGCTTTTCAGCAGAATGGACCGTGAATTTTTATGTGATGCAAAGGAATGTAATTAAGAGCCAAAGAAAAAGGAAAATTCTGTATGTTGGGTCTTCTTGTAAGAAAAGTTGTGGTTATCCCATCACTGCAGGGCCTTTGTCACTATTTAGGAAAAAAAATGTGGGAAAATATGGACCAACCCTTTT
Organism: Corvus brachyrhynchos; assembly: GCF_000691975.1. Lineage (NCBI taxonomy): Eukaryota > Metazoa > Chordata > Aves > Passeriformes > Corvidae > Corvus > Corvus brachyrhynchos. Next base: position 3,573,987 of record NW_008246063.1, read on the forward strand.
CTGTTTCATAAGCTTGAACTCCTCAGTGTATTTCCTACCCGAAAATGAAACTCCTGTGGCCTCATAACTTCCTTCTCTTGCTTCCAGTTGACAGCTTAGCCTCGAATTCCTTTATTCCTCTCGCTAGGCTTGAGTGTCTTACATGACACATTTGGCCACCAGACAATTCAGATAAAATATCCCCTGAAATTATGGACCCAGGAATTTAAACAAAACCCTAAACATAAAATCAAACCACCCTAACCCCCTTTATTCTATATATTTAGAACTGATTGAGCTCATTAGCACTTTCTAAATGGACAATATTCAAGGTGCCCTACCATGGGATTCTCCACATTCTTGTGGCTCTAGGAGGGATTCTTTCACATGTTGAGCAAGGAGTTGTCTGATTTAACAGAATATTTTTCTCCTTAATTCCCAAGATTTTTTTTTTCCTCATGAGCTGGCATGTGTCTGAGTTTTAGTAGGCTTAAAATTGCTCTCCTTTGAAGGTTCATTTGGTCAACAGCCCCTGCAATGTACACCAGCTGTAAAGTGTTCATAATGACTAATGGCCTCCTTCCAGCAACCTATAATAGTGCTGCTTTTTCTGTCCACATCTATGAACCTGGTGAGGATTTTGGAAAACCAGCCACTAGGCAGAGATATAAATTTTTCCTATTCGACAATGAAAATCCCCTTGGTATCTTTGAGCTAGACTGTATGTCCATGTGTCTGTGTGTAATATATAGAAATAGTTTTCTAGTGTATAGAAATAGTTTTAGTGCTAATGTTAGGAATTTTTTCTTCAAAAAGGAGGAAAAGTAAGAAGAAACCTAAAATAAAGTATTTTTACTGAAAGCATTAATAAGTGCTAAAGTGGGAAAGTAAATTAGAAAATACCATCCCTGAAAACTGGAAAATTTGCTTATTTATTTTCCCAAACTCCTAGTCAGTTAATTAGTATTTCTTATTTGTACAAGGATGAAACCTATAAATCCTAGGAGATTGTGTCCAGAAATAACCATCTGTGTAAAAGATGAAAGGAAATTACTGAATGAGCTGGGGAGGACACAAGAAATCCAGGAGATGCTTGTGGCTCACCACAATAGGCAGTTATCTCCAACACGTCAACAGCACCACCCTTCACCCAGTGAAGCCAAAGAAATGCTGCAAGGAGGGGGTAAAGCGGCACAATTCTTCCCAGAGCCAATGGGCAGCATGAGCAACAGATTGAAGAAAAAAAGCTTGATTTAAACAGATGGGCGATAGATGTTCTTAGACGCCTGCTAGAGGTGAGCACAGCCTCCCAGTGCAGAAAGAGAGAGGAAAAGACACAGGAGGACAGACTGAAGGAGAGGCTGAGAGCAACAAAATGTGGCAGGCATTACATTTCCATACTTCTTATGTGGCGGGATGAAGTCAGAATTCATTAAAGCCTTTTTATAGGTACGGTAGCAACACCATATGGAGTATTTCTGTCTGGCTGTAGCCACATGATAGTCTCTGAAGAATACCATGTGCAGTCAGTGTGAAGTCTGTGACACTGGAACTCTAGATGTGTGTGGAAGGGATATACACACAGAATTAAGTTTATCTAGCACACAGAGGGAGTTGTGTAGTGGGTTGACCATAACCAGCTGCCAGATGTCCCCCCAGCCACTGAATTGCTCCTCTACCTCAACAGGACAGGAGAGAGTAAGAGATAAAGCTCATGAGGTGAAATAAGAATGGGGCATCATTCACCAGTTACCATTACAGCAAAGTTCATTAAGTGAGAGCAAGCAGGCCATGTTGCCATGTCTCATTAACAGATCTCTGCACCTCCAAAAAATATTTGTGCTTCATGTACTGCTCCTTAAAACAGTGTATAAAGCACAACTGTGCCCAAATATCTCCGTTCCAAATGCCCATTCAAGGGAGGTAAGAAGCATGGGAAGGCTGTCTGTAGTGTCCTGACTCTGGCTATGTTAGGTGTGGTAGATCCCATTGGTGAATTAATTTCTAACAGTGGGGAGGAGCAGCCTTGGGTGAAAACGCCCAGTCTGAATTTAATATCTCTAAATAGACAAAATCCCGCCTGCCTAAACAGCTATAAACTCAGAAATGCAAATAACCCAAAACATGGGTGGTGGTTGTGTTGCTGCCATTGTTGCTAAATATCAGAATACTCCAGTTCTACCAAACCAGGGAGTGTTTGCAGCTCTTCATCACGTGAAGCCCAATTCAAAGCATAAGATATAATAAGAACACTGATGCAAGTCTCAGTGCAGATTGCAGATCTGGGCTGAAACCATTTCCATTTTCAGTTCAGCTAATTGGTTTCCAATTGCCTCTTTCATTTCACTGCACCCAAATGCTCATTTTCAAATCTGGGAGCAGCTAAGTCTGTAAAACAGAAATATTTTTACTTAGCTTGTTGATTACCTGAAGCATTTTTCTGATATCATTGAACTTAGAGCTGCTTATGAGACTGATAAACCAGAGTTATTTAATTTACATTACTCCTGTAAAATGTAAAGGGTTCCAGTTGGTTCCTGCTGTGCTGTTGTAGTCATGTTGTAAGCTCATCTCTTGAAATTACCATTAAGGCAGGACAAATATTTCGATGTCAGAAACGTTTTAGATTTAGAAGAAATCTGCATCAAGGAATGGTGCAGGTTTTGCAGGCTGTCTACACCCATATGGTGTGTCACACATGTGCCTCAGTTGCACGTGTTTGATGTGTGTCTTTTAACCAGCTATCCCTTGCCAGCCCAGAATAAGAATTATTTACGAATCTTTTATGATAGACTGTGGACATTTTAATTCTTCTTAGGTGTTTGCATGCTAAGGAAAACTTGTTATTTGTTAAAGATTTACCCCACTGTCCATGTTTTCAGTTTGTCAGGCTGAGGTTGTCTATGCCCATCCTCTTCTCTGGGCTGGCCCTGTTCCTTACAAAGAAACCGTTGAGAAAATGTTAACCAGAAAGATTTCATTGTTAAAGGCAGCAGACATCACGTACAGTGCATTAAATTCAGTCTTTTTCCAGTTATCTTATGTAACAGCATTATGGAAATCTGGATAAAATCTGAATATGGTAATCCAAATATAGATATATATATCTATCTATATATATCCATTTTATATCTACTCTTTGCACATTTTCAGTTGTAGGTTATTTTTATGTTTCTTTTTTTGTCAAGTAATACTTTTATTATAAAGATTTTAAAATGTTATGTTAAAGCTATATAGGTTCCTAACATATTAGCAGATGTTGATGTACTTACATCTTTAGACCATCGTAGTCACATCTAGCTTGTTGATATAAAGAAAAATAGAAATAGTTTTGAAAAATTGAATGGGATTCAGAAATGCTCAGATGACTAGAAAAATGTGTTAAAAGGATTGGGAGGGAGCTCAGTGTATTTTGTTGTCGGAAGACAGGGATCTGGGCGGTTGATTACAATATGTGCATATCTTTTTTGAGGAATAGAAAATTGGTGATGGAAAAAAAAGAAACCCTGGTGGTGACAAAGAAGCAATCCACCAAACTGGAGACTGAAGCTGGACTTCAGACTTGAGCCAGGTTGCTTTTCTGAACAGAGGGAATAATTCAGTAATCACAGGGGCACTCACAGGAAGAGTTTGGATTTACCAGTGCTCAGCGCCTGATGCTTTTCTAGAGGTTGTTCCCATGTGAACATAGATAAATCAGAGGAACCTGGTGGTGTCTGTTGTAGAGGTCACACTGCAAGTTCTGAGAAAATCTGTTTTCTCCCTGAGCTGGGGCCAAGTGGGTGGGTGTGTTAGAGATGGTGCAACCTGTGGAAGTGGCAGTGTGATCTCTGGATGAGATCAGCCATAGTTGGTGTCAGGTCTCCTCAGGGTGAGGAGGTGATTGTTCTCTGAATTCTTGATTTTTTTGGTGATAGTCCTTTATGTGAAATAGGCAGACTGGCAGGAGCAGTTACTGCTCCATCATGAGAAGAACATGAAGTTCAGTTGTTCTCCTCATTACTCAGTAACATTGTTGGTGGGAAATCACTGTAGCCAACATACCTAGGTAATGATTTTTCAAAGTGACAAGCTTTTCTGCTCCACTCTCAGGCACATGATTCATCCCACTGCATGACTTAGATTGAAAATAAGAATGCTACAGTTTGCATTTTTTTCCCAGTGCAAGCTTAATGCCACAGGCTGAGTTCTTCAGAGAAGGTTAAAAAAGTACATGCTTATTGATGGCAAGAATGGTGCCTGTTATATGTCAAGACCTTTTGTACAGATTTGGTTTATTCATTCTGTTTTATTTTCTTTCTAAATTGAGATCTCCTTCTATACAAGTCTGCAGGGATCAAAGAGAAGGATGTGGGATTTCTTTAATCTTTTTTCATTCATCCCTCACTGGAGTTAGTACAATATTGGAAGAATGTTACAAAGGGTCAGACTCTTGGTTGGTTATTGATTCCATGCTACCAGTGAACCTGCTCTCCTTAAAATATTGTTGCTACTCTGCATTTTGTAATTGCTGAAAACAATTCAGAGAATGGGATAAATGAAGCTGGAATATTAAATACTTAAAAGGAAGTGGGGGTGATTTAAGTCACAGGTTTCTTTTGTTGCAAGTGGACAACCTATAAGAAGCAGAAATGTCCCTTTCGGATATAGAAAGCTTGAGGATTCTTCCTGGTAGGCAGCATGTGCATGATTATTTTTAATGTAAATAAAAGTGACTTTACAACCTTGAGGAGAAGTACCTCTGTTTCACATGTGGCATCTCTCTTTTGCAGACAGAAACCTGTAGCAGTGGCACACACATGCAAATATATCCATATTTGTGAGTTCCTGTGAATGTAGTTTGAAATATTTTAGCATATGCTTATAGTATATACTGCTATTTAAAATAATATTAAATGGGAAAATTATTAGTGACCAATGAATCATAATAAAATACACATTTACTGATCTGTACTTGAAATATTGTGTTTTCTGTACATTGTGTCATCCATTCTAAGAATAACTCAGATACCACTATGTTACAAACTCCAATATGGACTTTCAATAAACATACACTTCAAAAAAATTTATAGTAGTATTTCTCCTTCAAATCCCACATTTGGGCTAACCGTGATCAGTTTGCTACCATGAAGTTTTAAACAAGAAATACCAACTACACTCCAGGGACAAAAGGTTGACAAGTTACTGGAAAAGGGAAAATAATCTCTTTGTAGAGATACAGAGAAAAAAAAGTGAAGTTTGATCTGGCTTTTAGCATCTTCTTCTCTATTTCAATCCCTAGTTGATTTCAGCAGTTCTTACCCTCTTAAATTTTTTTCTTATATATGTAAATACATATTTCTCCTATAGTCTGAGTTGAATGGTGAACCCAACAGTAGGAGCTAATAATCATGTATATTAGAAGATATACACTGAAATTGAAATTGATTTTTTCTGGAGGAAAAATACTATAACTGGTTTTGTATTCTTAAATCTGTGCTTGGAAGTGCTAAGTCATACTGATCAGCATGGGCTTATTGCATTATTTCAACAGTGGAGATAATTAATGATGGCTAAAAGAGGGCATTTATATGACATTCAATTATTTAACGATGTAAACTGTCAAAGTTTTTTATTCCAAGACTCTAAAAGCTGAATTTGGAAGCCAACCTAGTGAAGTCATTGGAATTGAATTTTTCAATAGCTTTAATGACTTTTTTCAATGGTTGTTGTATGGTCTTCTGCAAAATGCAGTAATTAAAGTACTGGTGGTAATTAGAACTTACGGAAAATAAGTGAAGCTGAATTTGTGTATCTTTCTGCCACAGGACTAGAGCAAAGGCAGCTCTGTGTGCTCTGTTTTCAGTTGTCTTGATTTCCTTTCTCTGGTGGAAGTCATTGGGAAATAATTTCTCAGAAATTTTGTTTGCCTTCCACCACATTATATTTAGGATTCTGTTGAGGGTTTTTTTGCTGGTAAAATTTGAGTTTCTATTACCAGGAGTGTGTTTCTGTGCCAGATAATGCACTTTCTCAGCCTTGGACATTCTGTATGAACGCTTCCCGCACACGGCCCCAAACATTTTGACCATTAACAGTTCTGTGAAAAAGAGTAGATGTCCATTTTCCCCTTGAGCCTTCACACTCCATCACTCTTCAGCCTTGATTTTAAAGGTATAAATATTAGAAGATGGCATGAAGCACCTCACCTCAAGGAGACTGGTGCATATCCTTTGATTCCACAGTCTTCGGTGATTCGGCCTCTGTTTGATTTTGACCCCATATGATTTATTGTGTTTGCACCATATTAGTATTGGAGGACAGTCCAGTGGATAGGGTGCTAGACTAAGTGTCAAGACACCTTATTTTCCAAGTTTTTCTCCCCTCTACTGAATGAACACAAATTTCTGTGTCTAAAAGAGGGGAATGTTTTCCCCTCTGAGGTACTTTGACATTCCCTCTGAGGTACTTTGAGTGTGCCAAAGAGAATAAAAGAGCAAGAAAGGAAGGAATTCGGAAGGAAGGAATTCGGAAGGAAGGAATTCAGGAAGGAAGGAAGGAATCTTTGGATTTTCATAGTGTTCCCTTTCAAGGGTTAACTGTGAAGTGAAAAGGTATCTAATGTGCCTGTTGGATAGACTAGAGAAAGCTAAAGGCAGTGGATAATTTTCGTTTGTTTTCTTTCTAACATCTTGCAAAATAGATGAGATTGTCTTGTTTGTTTCACTAATATACAGAAATTATAAATGTCTTAACTTTGGGGGAGTTCCTCAGGAAATACAGTTATTGTTTTGGTTTTTGCCTGGGTTTTGAATCATCTGTTAAAGTGACAGGCCCTTGTTGACAAATCAAAATCCCAAAATGTGAAGCATAATTGTAATTTTTTGGATATCACTCTTATTTTTGCTCATGTTCTTACAAAGCAGTCTTGTCTCAGGGAAGGGTATACTAATAATTAGTATTTTGGGTTTTAATTTTTTTTTAATAGTGTTTGGCTTCAATAATCAGTACAAACTCTTTCCTGGTTAAGCCTGTTTTGAGTTTATAGTAAAACAGGATTTAAAGTTTGCAGATGTTCCAGTTTTGGACGCAGGCCAGACTAAAGCTACAAACTTGATTTTCTACCCTATAAGGGTAAAGAGATTTGAGAGCTTTTACCAAGAATACTTTACTAACAGATCGGGTTTCCCTTCAGAGAAAGCTGCCAATTAAAAAACTCCCTGAGTTATTTATTTATGGATTTTTGGTTCTGAATGGCAGAAGTGATGGGCTCAAGCCACGTTCCTGTTGAAATTAAGGGGATCTGCCCTTCATCAGCGTGTGACATTGTGGCTGGGAGAAGCTGTTTTCTCTGCCAGTGTGTCACCAACACCCAGGAGCCCAGCTCTGAAAATGTGACTCAGAGTCTACCTCAGGCAAGAGTAAATGGAGACCTTGCCTGAGGAATGACTATTTCATATAGGAATTCCTGGGATATAATGTGATTTGTAGCAAATGAAGGGAATTTGATTCCTCATGAACTGCTGACGCGCAATTCCCGTTGGCTCATCCAGGGAGAATTTATTTCTTCCTGTCTGATCTTGTCTGCAGACCCATAAAAACCCTGTTCTGTGCCACTGGCATGCTGAGGGGGCAATTGCTTTGGGAAGGAATGCCTTGGTGCAGAGGAACCTTCATTAAAACACTTTATGCCAACCTGAGTGGCATTTCAGAAAACTGAGGAACTTTTGGGAAATGGATAAAGTTACTTTTATTAAAAAAATGCTACTCACTTTATATTTCATTGATGTTTTATGAAGAAACTTTTAAAAAGCTTAGTACCATTTTCCAGCCTCTGTTGGAAAATTCAATGTTTTTTTTTAAATGCCAGGTTTCTTGGGACCAAGGCAGAAGAATTAAAGGGTTTGTTGCCACTGTACCAGAGGATGAAGCTCTTTCCTTTCCTGCTGGAGCACCTGGTGCAGAGTTAGTGCTGGTCTAGATGAGTCTTGTGTGCAATTCAGCATCAGATTTCCACACACATGAACTTCCATGAAATTACATTACTGATGTGTCGTGTACTGAAACCACAGATTCCTTCTGACAGAGGATGTAAAGACGAGTGAAGTTTCAGGTTTCTGAGACATATTGGTGGGAAAATCATTATTTCTTCCCATCTTAAGAGAAGAGATTTCAAAGAACCAGCTGAAAGCTCCAGTTGAGGTGGTTTTGTCTAGATAGTGACGGGTTCAAATCTACCTTGGATCCTAAAGTCCTTTTTAACTTTTTCTTTTAAATGAATTGCTGTCAGGAGGGTAAAAGAGAGTGTAAGTGGCCTTGTGGCTGGTTTCCCCAGGGGAGAATGCCTTGAGCAAGCTGCCTTTGTCTGAACTGTGAACTTAGTCCACCAGTAAGAGAGCAGCAAGTGATTGCCAAGACAGAACTCAAGCAAGTAAGGGCAAGAAAAGGGCAAGAAGTGTCTCTAAGGATGCTTTCCCAACTCCCCCCCAAGGAGTCACTGGCATCGGTATTCAAAAGGATGGATAACGAGACAGTTTTGTGAAAATCTACTGAAAGTTATTTTGGGTAGAAAAAAAAAAATGTATCCTGAATCCCTTCTGTTACTGTGCCCATAGTTGAAAGAGTTTTTTGGCCACCAAATTCTCAGATAAAAAAGTTTGAGATTTAATTGGAACCTCAGTTCTTTGGGATGATTTTCTCCCATGTAAGTACAAACTGTCAAAAGTCAATGTTTGAAGTGTTTGATATCTGAAAATTCTGTTTTCACTTGATATTTGGAACTGCCTCTGAGGAAAGGTAGCATTGTGCACCATTTTAAATGTATAGATTTAGACCTGTAGGTTCTTAATTTGCAAGGTAAATTCTCTCCACAGTTATGATCGTGTTTAACCTATCTGCTAAATTATTGCGCTTGCTTTCAGACTGTTCCTTAGAAAGATTGTTTTGGTTTTCTGAGAGAATGATGACCGAATTTATGACTGTGTTCTCTACAGAAACATCAATTATTCCAATAAAGGCCAAATAAAAAGAGCTATTTACTTGTTTTCTCAGACAAAGACTTGCTGTGACTTTCAAGTAGCTCAGACGTCTGGCTCACAGCAAGCCTCTGTAACACAATGAGTTCTCATGCTGCCTTCACATATGTGCCCACACTCTTCATTAGAGAGGTCCATGAAAAGGCAGTTGTTGATGCCCTAGAGACCAGCTTGCTATCGTGCTTTTTGTAGGCTGTTTCCCCAAATAATGCAGTTCAATGCGGCTCAAAATAGGAGTCAGCAGTGTTGAAAATGGCTTTGGTGTTTCATCGAGCGAGTGTCACTTTAGCAGGAATTTGTCTTTGGTCTGCTGGACTAAATTAAATTCATTGCTGTTGAATGTGAAAAACTAGGAAGCTTCCTGCTGCTTGTTTTACAGGAGCAGGGATTGTCGTCTTGGTGTTGGAGTTTATAGTGTGCTCACACAGAACAGAGAGACACGAAGGGAAATGTTTTTAAAGGATGGAAAGATGTTTGTTTCTGCTGATAGGAGGCAATTATGTTCTGTTTGAAAAATGGAAAAAAAGGCCTTATCCCATGCATGTGCCAAGTGACTGCTTAAGGCTAAGGGGTAAGACAAGATCACCTGGCTGATTCACTTGGGCTTTTTAAGTTAACACTTTTGCTCCGTTTATTGCACAGCTGATGATTGCTTGGCATCAAACTTACACAAGTGATGTCCTTTTTAAAAACTGCAGGGAGAATTAGAATTAACATGGGATTTGGTTAGATTTCTATCTTTTTCTAAGAAACTTCACTTTCTGTAAGTGTCACTTATACTCTGACCATTATTTCCCTTGGCCTAAAACAAGGGAAATTATCTCCCCAATTTAATAATTTCCTTTGATTGAAATTGTGAGTAGGAACATGTTTTATGCTTTTCTTTTCTTTATCTGTACCACTCAAAGGGCTCCATAAAGAGGCAGGTGGAGGCTGAGGTACCGTATTGGACCAGTGGCTTTAGATCTGCTCTGGAGCCTGCGGAGGGTTGATGTTTATGGAACTCATTTTTCAGTCATGCATTGCTTTGTGCTGGTAAGAGATCTTAATCCACAGTATCTTTTAAGCACTGAAGGTGAAACAGAATTTGAGTTTCTCTATCTTTGCTATTGTCTGGAAGTAAGAGGTCAAAAGTTGGAGCAAATAGTACAACAGTACAACAGGGGTGGCCTGACTCTTTTTGATACCTAATGATATAAATGAGATAAAGTTTGTAAGAAGAGGTCATCTCTCCCCAAATCCTTCATTCTCATTAATATGTATTTCTGTTCCCTCTTCTATAGAAAACATAATCATGAACCAAAATGACTGTTCCCTTTGAGCTTTGTCACCTCAGGCTTTGCAGTGTTACTTCTTTTTGGTTCTCATTTAAGAAACTACTCAAGTACAGTTTCTGAGAGAAGTTTGGAATGTTAATTAGGTCCAAGAGGTCTGTACTGAGACCATCAAATTAATTTTGCTTCTGTCCTATGTAGATATGAATCTCAGCTTCCTGAATTGAAAAGGCTATTACGTTGTATGCCCTGGAACGTCTCAATGTTTATAGCACTTATCTGCCCCAAAGAAATACTTCTGCTCATTCAGGGTGTTTAAAACACCTACTTGACAGAGGAAGGCAGCCTTCTCTTTTTACTTCTAACTTGTGGCAGAGGTCTAATTAAAGTTAAACTGAAATAATAAATATGTTTTTATTAAAACTGTAAGACTTTTACAAGGGCTTCAGAATTCCTGGACATTAAAAATATAATGAGTAGAGTCCAGCATACAAACCGCATTTAAAATACTTTAAAAAGTTGAATGTTAGCAGACAGGAGGAGAGTTAATGTCCTGGGTTTCTTTGAAGGAGAGGGGACTTTGTGTCATTGGTATTAGAAATGCATTTGGATCCTGCCAGAGCGATGGATGCAACGTTACTGCTGCTAGAAGATCTTAGGTTTCCATCTAGGGCCAAAACCAATGAAAATCATAATCAGAAACCTAAGGAAAGCATTGTTCATGGAAGCCAAAAAAGGCATATAAGGATGTAACCTATTGTGTAAATGAATGAAATTACGAGTTTCAACCATTATTGCAGCTTTCCTTGTAGAGGAACTTTGGACCTTGTGGCTGTTGTGCATTTTATGAGATAAGGAGGGTTACATTGATCTCAGTACTCCTTTGGTTCACTTCTCTGCAGTGCCTTTGGCTCTGAGCTGCCTTGGGTGTTCAATCATTTGTGTGCACCAGCTTGTGCCTCACATCTCTTTCTGCCTCACTTAACTCATCAGTATCACAAATACCCACCTAGGAAACCTAATTCATTTATAAAAGTAATGTCAGTTGGGAAGGACATATTTAAAATCTTCCTAGAAATTAATTGTCCCTGTCCCTGATTTGGTATTTACTAAGGGGAGATAAGCAGTAAGGGCTTGATGACACTGGGGGCTCTTACAGTTTAATTAATGAATGACTGTAGATGCACTGAGAACCTCTGATAAAAGATACCCAAGACATAGAAAATACAGTTGTTTTAATGTCTTATTGCCAGGACCCTTTCTTCAAATGAGTATCTCTGGGGTAATATAATTGTCATGATAGTCAATTAAAAGTCCATGTGCTTCCTCTGCAATTTTTTTTTCTTTTCCAATTGTCACCTCAGGAAGAAATTATTCCAGTTACATTTTTCACAGTCAAGCTGTAAACCTTAAGTTCAGCTTAAAGGAAACTAGTAAAGAAATACTAGAAAGCAAGAAAATGCAGTTTAATGTGTGATATTGGGAGATACAGCATAATTGGGATTTCTCTCGGAGAGAGGAAAAATAAAAGTGCTAATCTGTAACACAAAAAGAAGACCAAAATTTTAGCTTCTGATATTTTGAATGAGAAGGGAATTAAGTAAAGCTTATTACTGAGCTGTGTACTAAGAAAGACAGGTTATCCAGCGATAGGAGATGTAAATAGGAGCTTCTCACTGAGGCCTTTTCGGGCCTTGAAAGAGCCATTGAACTGTGACTTGATTTCTTCCTCAGCAAAATTAAATTAGGGATTGACATTTTGGTTCAGAATGCTGTGGTGATCATAGGTGAGTAAATTTAATTAGTTTTTCAAATATGTTTGCCAGTAAGCTGAATTTCACCATCCAGGTAATTGCAGCTGTTATTAGTAGTACATCAAGTAAATTTTATTTCATGTGGGTTTTTTTTAATCACTCAAAACTAAAGCAGTGTTTTAATGTTTTTGAAGTTCTACTTGGGGACATACTGGGATTTTTTTGACTGCCATATGCCCTACTATTCAGCAAAATAAATCACAGTTCCTTTCCCTCAAAAGTTTACAAGGTAAAACCACGGTAAAGTCAGTGATATGTTCATATTTTGATTTCATATGTGTCTGTTCCCCACAACCTTTGATGTTAATTCAGAAGACAAATTTGTTCAGTTTCTTTTGGGGGATTCAGGTCTATGAGGCTTGGTTTTCCCAACAGCAGATGGATTTTCATTTATCTGTTCCATTTAATTCGTGGTTCTTATAAACCTGATCCCTGAAGGTATGCAGCAGTCGAGAATGCACCATTCCTTATTGCTTTCCTTTCCCAGCGGTAAAGATGCCAAATACATCTTCACTAAAAGTTGTTTTTATATAATAAAAACCCAAGGAAAAGTTAAACATCGCTGCAGAGATGCTTGACAAAGCTGGAGGTGTCTGCCAGGGGAGTGACCATGGATGGAGAGATGTCTTTAGCTTTGTAAATGCTGTGACGTTGGAAGTCAGAGATGAAAAACTTCTGTGTCATGAGCCCAGTCAGCATTTGGGACGGGAATGCATCTGTCATCAGTGCAGTGATTTAAAACCATAAAGTGGCATAAATCCAATAAATTATTCCAGAAGTTGGTGAGATTTTTGCATCTTGTAAATATGAAAACTTATGGTTTTCCTTGTGACAGGGGTTAAGAAATATCTCGGTGAGCTACAGAGTAATAGATTCTCTACTTAAAAATTACGACCCATATTGTAATGAATTTATGGCAAAAAAGTCCCCCAGCAATAAAAGGAGATGTCCAAATCCATGGCAAAAAAAAGAAAAAAAGAAAAAAAAGAAAACATGCCCAGTAATGAAAGGAGATGTCCAAATCCATGGCAAAAAAAAAAAAAAAAAAGAAAAAAAAGAAAACATGCCCAGTAATTTATTAAAACCAGTACCTGAATTATCAAAGCTAGAGCATAAAAACTGAGCTGGCTCTAATGTAAGTAAGTGGGGTGTTTGAGGTAATAGCAAGGACTTAGGTAAATGGATGCTTCAGGGTAGAGCTGAGCTGTGCTGCCACATCCATCCGTGTCCACGCTGCCTCCGGGGATTTGTATTTCCACATTTTGCTGATGATACGCATAAAGACTACAGTCAATATAGGTTCTAGCATAATGTTTTCTAGGTGTTAGTTTTGATTAGAAGGAAAAGAGAATACTCTTTGATCCCTGTATCTTCTGAGAGAAACTGACAGCCTGGGGATTCTTGTTGTATGTATTAAAGAAACAAGAATGTGCAAAGAAAGGGCTTTGGAACTGGCAGTGGGATGAAGCATTGCCCTGACTCTGTAGAAAGCATGTCCAGAGCGAAAATAAGAGCAAGTTCAGCATTAATTACTCATTTGAAGAGTTCTAATCTGCAGGCAAATTGCTGTCAGGCAGATAAGAAGTTTTCAGTGTAGATTGGACAATCAAAATTAAGGCATTTGAGCCTCCTAAAATAATGTCTTTGTTAAAATGGAAGGTGTAGAGATGCCTGAAACACGTATGAGGAGATTATGAGGAATATCTCTATGTCTTCAAGATTTTTAAGGAAGTATATGCTGAGGCAATAGGAGTATTTGGCACTTAAGCAGTTTTACATATCTGATGCATGGTTAAATCATGAAGGGATCCTTATGATATGTCAGTGAATAACGATTAATTCCTGATAAATTCACACTCTGTGGCTTAAAAAAAGCGTGCTTTGATCTTTGGGAAATCATGTAGCTCTCTGTTAGTGAATTAATGGCAGACCATGATTTTAACTTGGATGTGTTTTATATCCAGTATCTCCTTATTTGAGCTGTGTATGTCGAGAAACCATAAAAACCTACTTGGCTTCAATTAAAAAAAAAAAAGGAAAAAAAGATAAATAAATTAATAAACATACCCCAAGGCAAAACCCCAGTATGTTCATGGCTACGAATATAAATGCATTTAATGATAATACTCTTTTTTCCTATCTTGTTTTCATTGTTCTGGATACTCTAAAATGTTCTTTCTGTGTTGAATTCATGGCTTCAAGTGGTATGTCTGCTGCAATGTGTTAAAAATACAAGATGGAGTCAGGGTGAAAGCTTCGTAGGACCATCTCCAGTGAAATTCTGACATCTTTCATTCTGAAATCTAGAAAAAATTGCAGAAATACCAGATTGGAGCAGAATGGTTCGGCTTTTTATTTTTCACTGTTCCTTCGGCAAATGAAGGAAGTTACTGTCATCCTTCAGCAATTTTTTTGCAGCACTTTATTTTTCAGTGGCAGAGAAGCAATGTATGCTTGTCATTTGGGGAAATGTGTAGTCTAATGCCTTGAAGACCTTGTGTAGTTTGATTATTTTAAATTTACTGCTCCAAAGTCAACTCCCTGGACATTCCCCTTTTGCCTGTCCTTCAGGGCTACTCCACGTAGCTTTCAGGTCTTGAACCTCATGATGTTTAAGCCAATGTCCTCAGACAATATCTCCAGCATTGTTGACAGACAGAGGAAATGTAAAAGCTGAAGTAGAGGCCAGCAAGGAGTTTACAGCTACAGGTGCTCACAGCTTTCAGCATTGCTGCCAGTGGTTACCTGGCTCATGCCCTTAGAGTATGAATTCTCCCTTTAAAACCTTTGAGGAATCACACCTTCGGCATGTGTGATTTTGTCCTCTCACAGGTATTGGAAATGTTTTCAGGGTTCAGCTTTGATAAAACAAAATGTGACACAATTGGAACAAATCCTGTCTGGAAGATATTTTTAAAAATTCTCCAACTGAACCAGTTTGAATCGCTCCTGTAATTCCTGCGCTAACCAGGAGGAGCATTTGTTTAATACTTTTCTTGAATGACTCTCTTGAATTCCCCCCAGAAATGCTCTTTTAGGGGGAGAGTAGTGAGTCCTTCAGAGAGCATGTGGCTTCTGAGGGATTTAGTTAGAAATTCTGTTGCTAGGAAGCCTGTAAAGAGAAATGCGGTATGAATAGCATGAATGCATACAGTAGTTCTCAAGTAGCCCTTGTATCCATCTGTCACGTGTCAACATTTGTTTATGGAAATATCCTTCCCCAGATGTCAGTTTGCTTCATTCAAAACTTCACAAGTTCGCTGTAAAATTGTTTTCTTCTGCTATGCAGATGAGTCCCAAATACCTCTAGTGCAAATAATAAGCTTTGACCTCAAGCAAAGCACTTTTATTATTGAGTTGCTGTACTTCTCCTTTAGCTTTCTCTGCCTTTGTGCAGTTATATGTGTAATTTATTCTTAATTTAAATTTTTTTCTGCTACAGATTTCATAATTGCAGTTAAATCATTACACTGGGACAGGGCAAAGATTAATTTGATTTTAATTCATTTTTTAATTGCAGTTTTCTCCAAAGCTTGAGTTACATTTCTTTGTGTATTTAGATTTGCTACACTGGTCTAACATAAATATTAACCCACTTAAAGCTACATATTACTTTTAATCTTAGAAAAATCCTCTCTTTAGTTTGGAAGACATTTCATCTCTGTTCACCATGAAATTGCCACAAATGAGCAATGGAGATGTGTTGTTAATTCCATGTGCATGGCATAGAATCATTATTCTTGAAGGCATTTATGAATTATCCTTTGAGTAAGGAATCTAGTTTCAAATAAATTTGTGCATTTAATGTTATCTCATCTCAGAGATGTGTCTGA
The DNA here is from genome assembly GCF_000691975.1 of Corvus brachyrhynchos. Classification (NCBI taxonomy): domain Eukaryota; kingdom Metazoa; phylum Chordata; class Aves; order Passeriformes; family Corvidae; genus Corvus; species Corvus brachyrhynchos. Next base: position 3,589,901 of record NW_008246063.1, read on the forward strand.
ATTTTTCATGTTCTATATCCACACTGTGTTTGTCTAGGCAACAGCTTTCTGCTGTCCCTTTTGGTCACAGGAAAAGGTTAAACATTTGCTCTAGAATCCAAAACAGACTGAAGGAATCACAGTTGTCACCAAGTTTCCCTGCTGTCCAAGTGTGCTTTACAACTCAAAATCCATTTTGGAATATAAGTTTACAGCAGGATTTCCATCTTTGCTGCCAGGTACCACATGTAAAATAAAAAAAAAAGTGGATTAATCTTGATATTGGCACATGGATAAATTGATAATATGTGCCCATGTTGGTGCTGCTTCTCAAAAGGCTTCACAGTTTAATGTTCCACCACCTATGTTCTCATGGGAAAGATGTCCCCACTGTAAATTGCTTTCTTTCCTGGAAAGCTGGTTGGGTAAGGATATAGGTGACAAAGCCAGGACCAAAACAGATTGTCCAAGTCTTGTTAGAGCAGAACTTGTCTTCTAAATTTGTCTGAAGAATTAAACCAGCAAAATGATAGTCAGTTACGATAAAAGCCTTTTTTAATTTCTACGATCCTGGTAGTTTTGTCACTGTGTTTTGGGAAATGGTGCTTTTTGCCTCTCACATAAACCTCAGGACCATCCGGAACATGAACCTTTTCATCCTCATGTTAGCAATCACACTGCTGTTAGTAAGCATGAGAATTCCAGTTAATAGCTCTTTGTTCCAGGAGCAGGCACAGGTAATGTTTGGTGTCACCTCCCGGGGTTTGCAGTGTTACTCCAATGAAATCGCTTCAAAGGAGCAGACAACATCTGTCAGCCCTTAGTCATGGAACAAGGCACCAACTGCTGTGTCACACCATGATCCCAACATGCCTTCCCTGGGTTTGCTTTGTGCTCAGCAGCAATATTTCAGGAAGATTTGTGAGGATTTCAGGTGCCTCTTGATGAGGAGTGATGCTCCAAAGGCCAGAGGCTGCAGTGGTGGCCAGTGGCTCTGCCTGGAACAGGTGATGGCAAAGCACACAGGAGACTGAGCCAGGATTGGGTCCAAAGGCAGTGCTCAGCATCACACACAGCCCAGAAATCCACAGCCTGGAGACAGCTGTAGGGCCAAGCCAGGAAGCCCAGGGGTCAGGTCCAGGTCTGGATGGAGGAGACAAGAGACCAGATGCAGACACAGCTGCTCTACAACTGCAGCTTGAAATCAGCTCCAGCATTTTTATTGGTTTCACCCATTTCACCACCTTCCTTTTCTGCTGAGAGCAGCATCTCCCAGCTTCCCAGCAATGCCATGCCCCTGCCTGCGTGCTGGTGTCTGCCAAGGGTGTAGGGGACAGTGGAGCATCAAAGATCGTTGCAGTAACCAGAAAGACTTACGGGAACTTTTCAAACACTTGCAGGAACTTCAGACAGGTTGTTGTAATGGATTCAGAACATTATTTAACAATTCTGAAGTGTCTGAGAAATGCATGTATTCCCCAGCAACTCAGGAGCCATTAATTAAGATGTCACTCAAGTGGATTATTTGTGCTTGTACAGTGTCACCTAAACACTGGCCCTGCCTATGATGTGTCTGGCTTGGTGACAGTGATGGAGCTTTCTGATGTTGTTAGGAATTTGACTGTGTACTAAGCTTTTGTGTAAGTACCAGTGTAATTCCCATAAGTTTCCTGGATTTTATGTGCTGTTCTGGGTACTGGCAGCTTAAGTGCTTTTATGGGTAGTTTGTGCTGCCGCTACGACATTACAGCATTTGGAAAGATTTTGGTGAATCTCTGCCCAGTACTGTGCCCTTCCTTTATAGAAAAGCTTTTATTGGTGGAGATTAAGTAATAATGAAGGAATCTAAAAATTCTATGTTTGTTTAAAATAGGAATATATTTATTTATTGAACAGGTAATCAGTCAGAAAAAATATGAAGATATCATCTCAATGACCTCACTTTCTAGACAAGGTTTCCTTCTGCCACATGGTAATAACATTGCAGAGCTGCCTCTCCAGCACATCTCACCGCAACCTTGACAATGTTTTAATAAGGCAGCTGGGAATTACTGTGTTTTCACACTGCATTTAGTGCCATTTTACACTTAGGCTTTGTAAAAGAGAAGTGAAATAGGTAAGGATTAAGTGTTAGTACAACTGTAAGGCAGCACGCGTACAGCAAGTGCTGGTAACGTGCCCAGTTCTTGCTGCTGTAGATACCAGTGCTGAGCCTATTTTAAATTTGCTCATGTTCATAGTCATGAACAATGAGTTGTGGTTTCATATTCCACAATAACAGTAAAACCAGAGCTTTGCCTAAAGTTTCTGTGCATGAGCTCCGGGGTCTGTTTTTCAGGTAGTTTAGCAAAGAGATCTAAACCAGCATCATAAAGATGAATTTGAATTATTTTGGGAAGTGCAGTGCAGGTCTGCTTGTTTGATTCCTTGTGCTGAAATGATTTTTTACCTTTCTTTTTCTGCTGGTTTCTTTTCCATTCTACTGGTTGTGGATTTGTCTTTCAATGAAGTGTTTAGAGTTTGATATATGCATGAAAGGATGTCTTCTCCAAAATCCGTGTAGTCCATATTATTTGGTATGCGCCTTCAGCCTTCTGTGTAGTCATCTGTATTCATTCTGGAAAGATGACAGAGAGATTCCTAGTAAGAATCAGCTGAGAAATCAGGATTGCACTTGAACTAAGGTAATTGCAATCCTGAATTTGCTCAAGTGTTTAACTTCCCATACTGCTTCATTCTAAACTTTGAGGTGATCTGAATGTTGGGTTTTCAGCTACCAAGATGAATGGAAATACTTAGTATGTAGGTGACTGGCTATAGGGTTTTACCACATCTCTAAAATAGAAACAATATTCCTTTTCATTTTTGTGAAGACTTTTGCCTGAGGATGTTAATGTAGCTTTATAACATTCTTGGGAAGGAGAAGAACCTTATTAAATCTAGTCTGCCACCAGAGTAGATTTAGTCACACTCTAGCAGAGAGCATGTACCCCAGTGGGGAGGATATTTTCCCTGTCTCTCGAGTTTAGAGCTTATATTGAACAAAGTCTTGGTGGCAAATACATATTTATTTGCAGATAAATAAGTGCTTTGCAGCATTCATTTTGTCTCGTCAATATGATTCATCAAATCAGAGGCAACTGCTTGCAGATCATTGGGATCAAACTGGGACTAATGTAAATAAGCCTATGTCATCCTGACAGCAGTTCTCCCCATTTAATATAGTGATTAAATCTGACTTAAATCAGGGGATGTCTTTTGTGTGGGATAAGTAAAGATAAAACACCACAGCATTTCCAGGACCTTGAGAAAGCTGTAAGAGCTGTCTCATTCAGAAACCAAAGTTCATGGCAGAGGAATGCACAGGCTCTGTTATGATGTTTTAAAAGCCTCAATATGGGTTCAACTTAGTTAATTATGAAATAGTGATTAACATCCTCTTCTAATGTTAGCTGGCTGATGCTGTGGGTAGCTCCCTTTCAGAAATGTATTTCTTTTTCTCCCTTTGAAACACACTTCCCTCCACTTCTTTCTCTTCCTCACCTTATTTATTTATTTATTTTTTTAATTTGACACTTAGAAATGGACAGGTTTGTTGATTAGAAACTGAGATGATACTGTTTCTTTGGTACATGGCTCGTGTGAAACTCCTTTTCCCAGTGGTCTTGACCTCATTCTTCCTTTGGAATATGTAGGTCAAATTTGATAGAAGATTTTGATAGAAGATATCAAAGCATCTTGGCTTTGTCCCTATGTGTCTTCCTTGTGGTTTAGTAACTATCACTGTAACTATTTTCAGGTGAAGCATACAATGAACACAACCTATTTAAGGCATTTACTGAGCACATTGAGGAAAAAGCACCTGGAAATTTTTTCTGTCTGTAATTCCTGGAACTTTGTCAGTTGACTGAGAATACATGGAAAATTAAATGATCTTACATGAGACAAGGCCTCAGAAAGAGGGGGTGAAGAACATGGTGGGAAAGGTGGTGTTAAGGCAAGATGGGTTCAGCAGTGCTGTGAATCAAGTCCTGTGCTTCAAAGGACTTGGCTGTGTGCTTCCTCCATAAGGCCATTAAAAAAAGCCTCCTTTGCCTTTCTCTTTCTCTGCTTTCTAGAAAATACCAACAAACTGTACCAGCCTTTGAAATGCCTTGTTGTTTGCAGGCAGGATTTTTTTAAATTGATGTATTTATGTGGCAGTTGATAGAAAAAAACCCCATCTAAATAACTACCATCTATGTGATGAATTCTATGTGCTTGCCAGAGGAATCAGTGCCCTCTTTGATTTTCACAATGTGTTTTCAATTATTTCTGACTCAGTCTGAGAGAGTTGGAGTTGTTCAACCTGGAGAAGGAAAGGCTCTGGGGAGCCTTGGAGCCCCTGCCAGTGCCTAAAGGGGCTGCAGGAGAGCTGGAGAGGGACTTTGGAAAAGGAAATGGAGTGACAGGATGTGGGGGAATGTCTCCACAATGACAGAGGACATGGTTCGTTCAGATACTGGGAAGAAGTTCTTTACCCAGAGGGTGCTGAGGCCCTGGCACAGATTGCCCAGAGAGGTTGTGGCTGCCCCATCCCTGGAAGTGTTGGATGGGGTTTGGAGCAACCTGGTCTAGTGGAAGGTGTCCCTGCCCATGTCAGGGGGGTGGAATGAGATGATCTTTAAGGTCTCTTCCAGCCCAAATCATTCTGTGATTCCATGATATGCGCTGCGAGAAGGAGGAATGCACTTTCCTAAAGAAAAGAATGATTCTATAAGTATTTTTTTTTTGCAGATGAAGAATATGACATGTAAGTGTAATGGATCTGTCAGCTGCAAGTGATTTCTATGTATATAAAGAGAGATCAAAGATATAACGTCCCTAAAATAGACCTCTTTATGTAATCATTAGAAAGTATTACCACAGGCAAGATAAATAGAGGCTCATCATGGTGATAGAAAGTTGAGTTCAAGCCTTATAAGAAAAATATTTTGGTATTATTGCTGTTTATGTATTTTAATAATTTATAAGCATACTATCAAGAACAAGACAGGGTCTTTATATGTAAAAACATTAGAAAGCTGATGTTTTTTTCCTTTTTCTTTCTTTAAGGTTTTGACCAGCAAAATGTTTTATGCAGGCTATCTGATAGGAGTTCAAAGTGGGAAGAAAATGAAAATAATATAAGAGAGGTTAGAGTATTTGACAGAAGTGAAAGGAAGCAACAACTTAATCAGTTTATAGCATGGAGCATCATTTCACTTGCTTTTGCTAAGGAAATAAGGTATGAACTTTTAGATTGTGTTTTATGAGCAGCTTTATAAATCCCATGTAAAGTTTCAACAGAGGTGAAGAAAGCTGATCTTGGAAATGTTTTTGCAGCAACCTCAACTTGGATGTGTAGAAGCAAAGATTTAGTGTTGTTTATAAATGTTTCTACGTCTAGGCTCTAAAGAGAGAAAATAGCTAGTAGAGGTTTTAATTCACCTTGTATCCAACAGAGAAATGTCCAGAAGGAGGTGCAGTGGTGAGAGACACCTCTGCTGGGTCCTGCCCCCCTTCCTTGAACCAAGGCCTCGTACCGTGCAGTCATTCTGTCTTTTTTTTTCCTTCACAGTAGTAATTTAATTATTATTTGGGCGAGCTGCACTTACTGCAGTATCTTTCATACTAATTTAGGCACTTCAGCTCTTGAATGATTAATGTTGACTGCGCTCAGAAATCTCATTGAACCTTTCCAGCCCTGAGATGTGTTGAAGTGTATGAACTGGTTTTGATGTGAAGTCCTCTGTGTCAAACAGGAATAACTAATTTGGGCTAATACATGTATCCCATAAGCAGCCAGTGACCTTGCTGTCTTGGCCAGTTTAAGGCTGCATCTGAGTTAGTGTCTGTTGGTTCTCTGGGGGCTCTGGGGTTGCTGTTTTCAAGAGTTTTCTCTCCTCCCAAATATCTTTTTGATATTAATCCCCCTCTTGCAATGCTTGCTGTAGATCTAATTCTGATCACTCTGTATTCATACCTGTATTTTAACCTTTCCCATCTTGATAGAATTGGCAATGCTTACTCCAGTGACATATCTGAAACATTTCATTTTAACTAAACCCAAGTCCAGCATTTGCCTCACAGCCCTAACATTTATTAATAAACCCATTGACATCTACCATTACCACTCCATATCTCTCCTTTGATCAATTTCTGTTTATAAATAAAAAACATAATTAATGTTTCATTTCAAGCCCAGTAACTCACAGTGGAGAGAGCGCTTTCTCGGAGTCCAGACAGGCAGTCAGATGCACCATGTCCTCTTCATTCACTAATTTGTGTAGGCTGATGAAAAATTGCTTTCCACGTGAAATTAAATATCCTAGGAGAGAAGATGTTTTGAAAGCTGTGTGGCAAGAAATGTTCGTACAGTAATTAATATTCAGTGCAGAAGAGAAGTTGACTGTTAATTTTCACAAGTGTTTCATGATGGCAGGAGCACTTTAATACAGAAAGCACTTCATAGGTAAAAAATATAGATAACTATTATCTGTGAACAACAGTAGAGGCTATACATCAAGCTGTTGATGTAGCCATCCCATTTTTAAGATTTAGTGAGGCTTGCTTTTAATTTTAGTCTCTACCAAGCCCTCCTGACATATGACTGCAAAGTCTCTCAGTTTACTGTAGTACTAAACTGAGCGCAGTCTCCCCTCCATGAATAAACACACCCCATTATTGTACTGTCTGGGAGTACAAAACTCAAAAGTAATATTTAGGCAATAAACTTTCATAGAATTTGCTTGTTGTCTTCTCCATTTTTTTTCTGTCTTCTCATTAGCAGACCAATTGACAGTAGATGTAAAATGAAATAGGAACAAAAAGTCTCTCTTACCAGCTTGCCAGTGGTTCTTCCCACCCACTTTTCCCAGGCCAGGCTCTTCTGGGTCTTCAGCTAAGTTGAACACACCTAAGGTCAAGCTTCTTTGAAAATACTTGACAGGAGACAAAATAGCTCCATAGCCCTCCCACAGTCTCACCTTCTCCTCCTCAAGGTAAAAATGTGCATCTCTAACACATGTTCTTTATTAATTGAAATAATAACCTATTCCTTTGGTAGAGAAGGGAAAGTTTAAAAAGACTTACTGAGCCATTGGATTTACTTTGGAGAAACAGATTTAAAAGACTTGTATGAAGTTGCCTTTTGATTTTACTGCATCTAAAATACTAAGCAGCTAGTTGGTGCCAATGTGGGGTGTTTTCATGTGTGTAAAATTTGCATTTGGGCTTTTAATTTTTTTTTTTTTAATCAGACAGTTGACAAATGGCTGCAGGAAAGTCAGAGCACGGTGAGCTGCTCTCTCTGCTTGGACTTGCTTGAATTGCAATGCCCTGCAAACAATTCAGGTCTTACTTTTTAGTGGAGGATACTAATATTTGAGTTTACTTAATGGCAAGTCAGTTGTTGAGGGGAAGCAAAAATCCACTAAAAAAATGATAAAATATTAAAAAAGAGGAACCAGGTACTGATGAATATTTGTTCTGCTCTCCCACACACATGTGTATTCTACCCTGGTTCAGGACCTTGTCATCAGAATTTGATTTAAGCTGTGGTTCTGCTCTCCACAGAAGAGGTAAGGTGAAACTGTCCTGTGCCTGGTGGGAACCTTTAGGTCATACAGCATCCCAGAAACGAGTTGTGAGTGTGATGGGTTGTGTTGTGCATCCCCATTAGACCAGCATTTCTCAGAGTGGGGGGAGAGCCTGGCAGAGTAAATGAAAATGAGTTCATTGCTCAGGGAGGAGAATTTGTGTTTGGAAATGTTTAGAAACCACTGCTACAAACTGTCATGACTTTGCATCTTTATCTCCAGACAAAGGCAAGGGTCACAATTAAAAGATAATCCAGTTCTTCTAACAACTTTATACCTTCTGGATGCTGTGGTGGCTCATCACTCTTGTGTTGGTGGAATTGGTCTCTTCTCAACACTGATCCTAGTGTTCTCTTCCATCTTCTTTTCTGGAGGAGTGCTGTGATGGGTTACTGCTTGTTGGGCTGGTGTCTCAGTCATTAAACCTGGCAGCAGTGAAGGATGGGCATCTCCACAGGTCTCCTGAGAAGACTGGGATGGAATTTCTGCACAGTCTCCTGTAAATTTGTCTTAAGCTCCTTGGGGAGGTGCCTTATGTGTGGGTCAGGCTGGATCAGCCCAACATGAGTGGCCAGAAGAGGACATTATTCCATTTGTGTTTCGACTTATTGCTGTGCTTCCCCTGAGTCTCTGTTGGGGGAGAGAGACAGGTGGGAAGAGCCAGCCCTACCAAACACTAAAACCGGGGAGTTCTGATGTGAAAAACTGATCTTACAAGAAGAAAAAATTCTATTTTAATCCAACTAAAGATGATTTTTTAAAAGAAACCTAGTGATGGGGAAAGCAGGAAAAAAGAAAAGACAAAAATTGTTGATACGATTTGCATGTTCTGCAGTAGAACAATGAGAAGAAAGTTTGGTCTTTAAAATGTTGTGGAGGTGAAAGCAAGATCTGCCTGCGTTAAAGAAAGACTCAGTGGCACATGGGGTTAAATAAGGATTTATTTTCCTGGATGAGAGCCCAGCCCTGCTGCTGGTCATGTACCTGCATATGCAAAGTGCTCTGTGTGATGTGGTACCATCAGGGGCACCTGGAGAAGATGTGTTTTGGTTCACAAAAACATTACCAGTGTCCTGAGGAGTGGGAGACCAGTGGACATCCAGCTCTGTGTGTCTGGAGGGTGGATATTAATGTAAGAAATTAAATTTGGAGTGCTATCAGTTTTTGAGACCTGAACTTTTGAGACTCTGAAACAAAACCTGGCCTATTCCAACACCTCTGTGGAAAGCTGACTTCTTTCTTTGTATTTATTTTTAATCTACTCTTGAGATCTAGCAATGGGCTTTTTACCACTTCCTCAGCTGGTGGTTTGGAGGCTCATCTATTATTTCCAAGGTGTTTGCCAAAATCTGAAATAGTACTCAGAACTGTCCAGTTCTTCCACATCCTTAGTTGAAGTTATAGCTACAAATTTCAAAGATAATCATAAAGGTTCTGAAAAAAAAAAGAGTATTTTTTAAACAGCTGTACTGCAGCCTTTCTCTGAAAGAGGAGAATGAGGAAACATCAGTATTTTATTTCAAGTAATGGAGAGTATCCCTGTTAATGATGGATAAAAATATCATTTTTTTTACTTGGTTGATAGCTGTTATTTTAGTATTCATAAAACATGGAAATATTTGCATTTCTCTTGTAATTTTTGGGCCAAAAAGCCCAATTTTTCAGTGGCCAAATTATGGCAAAGGTTTTTTTCAGTCCTCTCTTGAGAGAAATAAACTCGTATTAGGAAAAGCTGCAGGTATTGGTGGTTCTTCCTAGCCAAGAGCTAAGGCATTCAGCCTCATAGCTACAGGGATGAACTGGGCTGCAAAATGTGGATACAGACCTGTGATGTAAAACACTTTGAAACCAGCTCAATTTCCTATTTTGCAAAGCTGTTTTTATTAGCCCTTTTGAAGCCTGGCCAGAGAAATCCCGTCACCACTTGGCAGGTGAGGGGCACATTTTGAAACATGGCAACAGGACAGTTGTGCATCCTGCTATACAGAGCCCTCTAAATGCACCAGAAGGATGCTCAATGTGTATTAAGAAAGAGGTCTAGTCTTGTCTGTACTCTGGGGAGGTGATATTTGATGAAATTGCATCTGTGCTTCCTCATGTTATTTATATCCAAAGATATTGCGTTCTGATACAATCTCTGTGTTATCTCTGGTACATAGAGTCTCCCTCAGGCTTCTTGTTAAAATGAGGCATTTATGATTTCCCTGGAAAATTAGATTTTACCTAAATACATCCACACTGATTAGAAAATGCACTGCAAAAACCTTCACGTTTAGGGTTGCGTGAATATTTCCATCCTAATTCCTTGACTGTGACATTAAACCTTTCTGAATATTTCCTCTGAGGAGAATTTCTTCCCAGCCCGATATCTGCCTGAGGACTAATACATGGCTTTTCAACTTTGAGTAAAACTTGTTCGTCTACTTTTGAACAGAATGGGAGACAAAAATAGTATTTTTCTTCTTATTAAATAAGCACAAGCAAATAGATCTTGCAGCTCAGATTATATCTTTGATTGTATAGAGCACCATCAGCCACAGCTTGAATATTTTTAGAGGCTTTAATAATGCATAATTATTTTTAAGGGTACTTAAAGGGATAATTTAACCCTTAAAGGGTTAAACAGAATTTGTCTGCAGTATTGGAGTCTGGACCAGATGACCCCACTGTGGTCCCTTCCAACCTTACCCATTCCATGATTCTGTGATTCTGTATTAGTTTTTTCTTGCTTTAGACTTTGCAGTTCCTTTAAAAAAAGTATCCTTATGGCTAAAGAGAAAACACATAGGGCTTTTAGCTATTATTTCAAATGTGACTGCGTCTGGAAAAAAAAAAAAAAAAAGAAAAAGGCTTTTGTGTAGAAATTGAGCAGTTTAGCATCTGCTTTGTATCAAAAAATGGCACCGTGTGTCCTGTAGGCCACAACATGATCTTGAAGACAGTAATTTGTATAAAAGCAACCCAATCTCTAATTTCTGTTGAGAATATTCAGCCTCTTTTATCTGTATTAAAGTACCACCTTAGGGGACCACCAAGCAGGGCTTGGTCGAGGAATTTCTTTTGCTAAATGCCATAACAATAAATGCAATAGTTTTGTTGTGGAAAAGAAGTGGGGCAGAACTTGGAAAAGAACTGTACTTAGCTCAGTGCAGGTGATATTTTTAGCAGGAAAGCTTTTGGGTTTGATCACTGGCAGGATGCTCAGAATTGACAAAATGCTTGGAAGTTACAGGATTCGTCTGGATTTGTATTGCTTTGCTCTGTAGGAAAGGGGCCAGCCAGGAGATCTCTCTGTCTCCACAGAAGGAGGAAAAAGTGTGTTTGGCCAGACAAGATGACTGCTACTGAAAAAAAGCATCCATGGCAATGTGCTGCTCCTCATGTTTGTTGAAATGCAAGGGAACAAATTCTTACTTCACTTCTAAGTCACCACCAGTGCATGAAGTCATAAAGAGGGGGGTATTTTGAGTTTTGGCAGCTGTGAATGGAGAAGGAAATTGTTTTCCAGATTTATATTATCTGTCGTGGTTCCACCTTTCCATTTTTTCCTATTTAGCTCTTGTGAAGAAGGGCAGCCTTTAAAAATTAATAAGTGCAGTAATGATAAATGCAACAGTGGACGGGAAGGGAGGGGAGATTAGTTTAAAGGGAGAGCTGGCAATCATACAGAAACATCCTTATGCAAAAATTTAGAATTTTTTATGAAAATCAGACCACTGCATCTAAAACCACTTGAAACAGAATATAGAGCCCAAGCAACTGAAAGTTAATTTTAATTTTTAATGATAACATTTCTGAAATTTACTGAGCAAACTTAAGCAAAGTGCTTGCTTTTCAACAGCAGTATCTGCTTTATCCTCAGTATGTATTTGAAAACTTCTCTGTGCCTGGTAAGAGAGAGCTGCAATGCTTGTTGCTGGCTTCCAGCTGTCCCATTCAATGTCATCAGAGCATCTTTGAGATTCGTGAAGAAATTCTAACTTACTCAAAAAATCAGCACCTTCCAATTTCATATGTTAAATTATTTAAACAACTAGGGGAAAAAAGAGCATTGGAGATGTATGTTGGTAAAGCAGAGGTATGGTACACCAGCTTCTATGAAATTCAGTAGATTTGCATGCATAACTAGAAATATGTCTAGCAAAGTGTCTTAGCACAAGTGTTTTCTAGCACTCTGAATATTTAAAGTAGAGCCTGGTTGCAAATTCTTACATGAAAATGATCACCAGGCTAATTGGATGGAGGGGGAAAATACATAATCACAGAATCACAGAATGGGTGAGGTTGGGAGGGACCACAGTGGGTCACTTGGTCCAACCTCCCTGCTTGGCCAGGGTCATACCAGGAGGTACTGGACAAGGCGAGTGAAAATGGAGGTAAAGGAATGTTTTGCACAAAATCACACTGTTTAAGAGAAGTGGGATGATGTGAAATAAAGGGGCTTAGGCCAAAGAACACAGTTCCATTTTGGACACCTTGGGAGGTAGGAGGGAGCTGGGTGCAGTGGGTTTTGAGGGCAGGGTGGGGCGTGGTTTTATGCTGAGGAGATCACAGACAGCAAATGTTGGCATTCTGTAGAGGTGGGGAAAGAGCTCCCTGCTCCTTCCACACCTCTGTGCTTTGGTGTGTGGTATGTGTGGGGAGTTTTCTTAGAAGTCCATCAGTAACTTGACAAGAGTAAACGGGCACAAAGGGAGCCCCTAAAGCACATGGGTGAGTGGAATAAAGATGCCTTTAATCAGTGCCTGCTTTTCTGTATTGCCCAGTCTAGAGCAGGCATGGAAAGACAAATCCAGTGTCTGGTTTCTGAGTGAGTCCAAGGTAAAAACAATGTGCTGTGGTTGTCACACCTGTCTGACTCAGAGAGGCTTTAAGGTACATGTTTCATCTGCAATAAGTTTCTTATTTTCAATAAGTTGCTTCATTTTCACCCAGCAGAAAGTGGCTTTTTGTCCGCTCTGCAGTTCCTTCATGTAAATGGATGTTAAATTACAAGAACCTTGTCCTCCTTGTGGGAACCCAGAGTGCAGAGAATATTTCTCTGCCTGTTTTGAAGAATTTTACCCCCCTGAACCATGCTGTTTTGACCTCCATCCTTGGAAAAAACTGCCTACTCTTAGAGAAGAACTAGAAACTACACTAATGTAAATTAGGTGATAGACTACTATGTAAGATTGTCACAGGGTGAAAAATTTAGAGGTTTTGGGTTTGTTAATGTAGTAAATAGATAAAAGCAAAAAACATCAAAATGGAGGATTGCTATTGTTCTCCAAACCTTCTTCTTCTTCTTCTACTACTCCATATTCTGCAGTAAAAGTAGTTTGGGATGATTGGACAAAGAATTCTGCAGTTCCTGGCTGTGTTACTAAATAATTGGCAGAAAAGTAAAAATAATGTACGTTTTTAGTAACCAGTGGTTAATTTATCTTTAAAAGGCTGTGTCAATCTTGATAATTGGGCTTTCTCCTGCATTCTCTGCTTTTTGCTATGTCTGGATCATCTAGTGACTCTTTTTCTCTGATAAGACTTAATAAACAACTATCAAGAAGCAGCAAAGGCTGAGAGTCCCGTTTGTCTCTCGAACTCCTGGCAAGGACTTAAAAAACTCTCTCCCATCAGGAGAGGTTTGATTACGGGACGATGAGTGTCACTCCTCTCCAAATTATGGGAAAATCCACACTATTGATGGCAGTTTGATGAGGAATTCATACATAAGGTTGTTTTCAAGCCCCAGGGATGGCAGGGGTTCATCAGGCAGTGGTCTGGGTGCAGCACTCAGCTCCTCTTGCTCAGTTCCATAATGGGGCAACTCCAGTGGAAATTAGGTGCTCAATTTCAGATCAAAACACATTGTGTTAATCTCCCTGTACTACCAGTTTGGATTAGAGTGGTTTCTTTAATCATATTAACTAAAACCTGTTAATTGCTTTCTCTTCTTGAATGGTGATTTGGAGAGAACTTCTACACACCTCATTTTTTGTAAGTGATACACTGAGGAGCTCCATGCAGCATCCTCAAGGGATCCAAGGGTTCTAAACACCTCAGGGTTATCTTTTCCATTGGCTTGAGGAATCCCCATGAACACAGGTGCATACCTATTCCTTCATGGGGTCCAAAATAATTCCTTCATGAGAAGCAAGCTAAAACCCATTACTGTAAATCTGTTGTTTCATACCATGGAAATGACTAAACTGGGTGTGCTGAGAGTTCATGTGCTCCTGTGTTGTGTTGCTTATACTAAATTAAATATGCTTTTGGACATCAATTAACTTCTCTGGGTAGTTTTGCCTATTTTGAGCACTTCACGTGCACCATACAGAGGTAGTGAACCAGCAGTGTTAGAGACTAAGAATTTGACACTGCTTTGCAAGAAGTACAGTTTATTCTTTTACTTCAACACTTTGTCATTGGTGTGCCTGGGCAGAGATTTACTCTGTAGCATTTGTCACTATGGAAGTAGGCAAAGGCTGCAGATTTTACTCCTTAGATTAGTGGTTTAGTTATTGCAGAGCAAAGGGAAAAACTGCCTGAAGCCTGTAATGGAAGCCTTTGCTCCTCTGAAGTGCACCAGCTTGCATTACTTTGGAAACTTGTCCCATTATTGTTAATGGAACCTGTTCCTAAAATCTGTTTCCCCAAATGCTCACCAGAAACAAAGCATCACACAACAAGATTTATAATTATAGAGAGACGTGTCTTCTCCTTTTTGTACTTTGTAGTTTATTTGTGGTTTCTCTGTTATACAGAAACATATGGAAGAGAATAAATAGAAAAAAATCATGTCATGGGGGAAGGCAGAGAGAGATTAGGAGACACAGCCAAAAGTGAAAAAGTGTGTTTCCACGTATGTCACTTCCATCATTACAATACATCAAGTCAGTTTATAATCTGTCTTCTTGTTTATAAGAGTATCACAGTCTCAGCCAGAAGACGATGGACTGAAACACGGACTCTTGAGCTGACAGCACTGACAATCTCCCTGCTACAGCCTTTTTGGGTTGTGTCCCAAATGGTGAGCAAGACACACCAAGTGGAGCCGTCTGTGGTGCAATGTGGTTGTTGTAACAATGTCCAGGAGGTTTTACTCTGCTTCCAGGGACAGGCTATTCCACAGTGTTTCAGGCTTTCAGGTTGACTGTCAGACCAACTTTGCTTTCTGAAGACCTTGCAGAGATTTATAATGAAGGCTGGAGACTGAAAGAAATGGGAGGAGAAGAAAGATGATGTATTTTTGTAGCCAAGAATTGAAATACCTGCCCAGTGCTGAGTTTTCCTGGCAAGCCAGCCCTGGTCAACACAAGGCTCTGGGAAATTAAAATAGCTCCTCATGACTAGTATGGATTTATAGCTCTTCATAAGTTCCCGTTTAGCTCATAAATGCCCTTGAAATATTTTTAAGATACATACCTTGCATAAATGGTGCAAATAATAAAATACTGCAAATATTTAGAAAAATTTGAGCTTTTTCATTTCATTACTGTGTGTTGCTGAAGGACAGTGAGAACAGAGGGAATTTAGATAGGAAGAGCTGAAGCACAGAAGCCAGTTGAATTTTTTCAAATCTCTTGTGCAATACAGAAACCCTTGTAATATCGATCCACTGCTTTGTATTACTTTAAGTGGTAGAAATGCCCCTTCTGAAAATTTCTGAAAGTACTTGAGAAGTATCAAGACTTAGCTGTAGGATTATTGTTACCATTGATTATAATTTAAAGTGACTCATCTGCTTGCCTTTATATTAAGGCATGGGATCTCTTCATTTTGTGTACAGATCCACTCCTCAGCTTGCAGCTGATGAAATGTGGACCCTTTGCCTTAGGAATAAAGAGGCAGCACGAAATGCTGAGCATTAGCTGCCAAAATAGCTTCTGCACTGTTGTGTTTAGGACTTGCTTTGTAGAAAATAGTTTCATTTCACTGTAATTTTTCTGTTACAGAGGAAAGATAGTGGCACATTGTGCCAGAGCGGGGCAGTCCATTAGAAATTTCTCTCTTTGATCGGAGGAAAAGCATAACTAATTGCACCTTGTCTTGTCACCCAGTGGATTGAGGCACTTCAGGTTGCAGTGGCCTCTGTCCTTTTGAGATGTGGTGTGGCCTGACATTGTTCCTCTCACTTCTAATTGAGCAAAACTCCTTTGTTAGCAACCTGTAAAATGGAGTGATAATTGTTACCTAGCCAGGAGGAGTGTTATGAAGTCTAATTAGTGAATGTTTTGGTGCTCATGGGGGCAAAAAAAAAAAAAAAAAGAAAAGAAAAGTACAAATGCTGCATTGATTTTTCTCTTTTAAGACTGTATTAATTCTGCTGTTGTGGATTTGTTCTCAGGGCTTTCATGTACAAGATGGGCAATCTAAGCAGGCTTTGCAATCCTAAAATATTGTGTGTCTCAACCAATATTAAGTACAAAGGCTTTTTCTCACAAATGTAAGGAAAATAACACTTCAGAGCCCTTCTCTGCCTTTCAATAGGATGTTCTAAAGGGAAACTATTTTAAATAGAGATGCAAAGCAAATCACAGCACTTCAATAACAGCCTCATCTTGTTGCTTTTCATGGATGTAACTTTGCACTTGTGAGTTTTCCTGTAAGTTTGCAAGGTCTACTTGAGTAAAGTGTGTCCAGGACAGAGAATGTTTCCTACCTTTCTGACAAGCTTAGATGATTCTGCCTCTGTTCTGTCTTTGTTCTTTTTGGTTTGAGTTTTTTTTTTTTTTTTTTTTAGTTTCTGTCAGGACTTCAGCTCTTCTAGGTAAATTAGACTTACCCACAGCAAGCCTTCCAGTAGACTGCATGGACTCTTCTTCCAAGTGGCTTTCTCCTTATAAATATGCTCATTAAGGCAGTGTTCTATAAAGTGTGGGGAAGCTTCACAAAAAACCCCCAAACTACAAGTTGTGTGCTGATAGTAAAACATCTCTGAGCTTGGTGTTCTTAGGGAAGTTGTCTGCTAGTCAGAAGTGCTGTAGCCCCATCTCTGCTCTGTTTCATACTGAGCTCTGTTAAAAATATCCTCCTTAAGAAGTGTCATGGATTGGGAACAATAAAAACAAATATATATTGCTAATGAAATTATAGCCCTGATAATATGAATAGTTGAAATAGAAGAATCAGTGGAAATGCATTGCTGCCCAGTCTTGAGATTCCAGTACAGAGCCAGGTAAAGGGCTGGCCAATGGTTTTGGCCTGATTTGGCAGATAACTTTAGCAGACTATGAAGTGTGTGGTCCCTTCATGCGGCAGCATGACTGGGATTTTGGAATTACAGCTCTAGTTTCTGTTGGGTGCTGTTAACCAAGAGAAATTTAATGAGATAGGTGACCTCTTTGCCTTCTCTCTGTCCATCCTCTTCCCTCACTCCAGTTCCAGAAATCCATGTGGGATTTGTTTCTATTGCTGTAGCCTGATATCCAGCACATGATATTGACGGGGGCACCGTCTGAGAAAAGCCTGGCTAAACCAAAGCCAGCCTGGTGTTCCATTTACTGAAGTGCAGGTTTCAGTTAGCAGAGGTGCGATTGCAGCTCTGCGCTGTTCTCACACAGCGCCTCTTTCCATCTTGGGTATATAAAATAATGGATGGGCTGATTTTACTTGCTGTTGGTCTAATAATCTGATCATGTAAGGGCAGAAGACATTTCTTCCACATCTCTACATTTAGGAACAGTTTTGCTTCGGGATTTCATTCACTGCAGTCCACTATTTTGTCTGTCTGTGCATTTATGATTAAGAGCATCTCCCCTGTACCTTCTCTTACTGAAATGAAAAACTTGCAAGGACATCTTGAAGTTTAGTGAGGTGATTGTGGTTTGAATTTAATTGTTAGACAGGCCATAATATAGTTATTATTTAATTATATAATTACTTTGCATTAACTTCAGAAACCATTAAGGAGAAAGAAGCATGTTTAAATATTTTACCATAATTTTGGCAGACTAATCCTTGCCTAGAGCAAGGGCTTCTCTTAGCTGTTCTGTCATTCTAAGATTATGCAAGCTCCTCCTTATTTTTAATTTTTCCCTTGATTAATTCTACTTTGTTTATGAATTTGTTATTTGCGGCTGACTCCCCAGGATGCTAATTGCTACTGTAAACTACAGATACTGCTGAGCTAATGTATTCTGAAAATATCAGAAAAAGATGTACAATTAAAAAATGAACCACTGATTTTTAATTTTCAGTTCTTTCATATATCATAAAAACACCTTATTCTTTGGTTTGTTTGGTTTTTTTTTAATCTGAGAAAACATCAATCTCTCCTCTGTTTATATCTATGAAAGATAAGAATGGATCTGGTTAAAGAAGAGGTTTCTTTACAGTATTTGGAATTGTATTTGATCTGTTTTATTATATGGTTATTAAGAAGACAGGATGACCTCACATATTCCAGTAAAAATTTAGAGGTTATCTGGAGTATAATATTTAGGAATTGGGTCCTAGACAAAATCATAATCTAAGTGAAAGGAATAGAAAAAATTGGTGGCATAAAACTTACAAATTCTTTGCATTTTCCTTTCATTGCTGACTCTTTCCTACTGAAGAAAAAGTGAGATGATCAGTGGAGTGCAGATTAGCTCCAAAAAGACAAGTGAAGGTACCAGTCCTTTCGCAGGGAAAGTTCTCCTGTTGGGTATGTGATGATCTGGATGAGGATCAGAAAAAGCTTTTGTTGCTATATTGATCTTGCAGACCAAGCCTGACAGCCAGAGAAGTTCCCCGTGCAGAGGTTGGCTTTTGATGGAGGTCTCTGGATGGACACCCAGGTGTTACGAAACTTTCAAATGGCCTGAGGCAAATCAGTTTAATCACTTCGACTCGTATTTTTTATCTTACCAAATGTAGGCATGTTTGTGTTTCTTGACTGTTGTAAGATCTCTTGGGGAGCTCTCCTTCCCTGCCAAATGTCAGAGAAATCTTCAGTCACACTGTCTTTCACTGTTTCTAATAGGTTTTAGGTGATATCTCCTTTTCCTGCTTCAGGATGGATTTTGTCTCCCTTCTCCACCTTTCCCCAAAATACAACTTGTCTTCTATCCCACCCTCAAACAGAACCTTATCTTCACCCTCTGGGGAATACTGAGGTTTTATTTCCTGCTTTCTTGTGGCTGGACAGTAGATTGCTGTGTGGCAGTGAGAAGTGCTCTGTACTAGCCTTTCTCTTTCCTCACTTTTCATTAAATACCTTAATTAGCATTAATTAGTCTCTGTCTTCAGGCTGCCTTTTCTTATTTGAAGAAACTACTGAAGAAACCACTGGTAATACTTCCTATGTCAGATTATCTCAAATATTTAGACAAACTTGTATTCAGTATTTGACTCTTTTCTTTATGTGAACACTGGAGATCTCATTGCTCTGTACAACTCCCTGACAGGAGGTTGTAGCCAGGTTGGGAGCAGCCTCCTCTCCCAGGCAACCAGCAACAGGACAAGAGGAAAGGGCCTCAAGCTGCACCAGGGGAGATTCAGGCTGGACATGAGGAAGAATTTGTAGACTGAAAGGGTGGTCAGGCATTGGAAGGTTCTGCCCAGGGAGGTGGTGGAGTCACCATACCTGGAGATGTTTAAGAAACAATTGGATGTGACACTCAGTGCTGTGGTTTAGTTGACGTGGTTGTGTTTGGTCAAAGGTTGAACTCGATGATCTTGGAGGTCTTTTCAAACCTTAATGATTCTGTGATTCTATTGATAAAGAAAAAAAAGGGTGGTCAGACTAAGTGCAGTGTCCTTCTCCCACCAAGGCCTCTGGCTCATCCCAGTCCTCCTCGTACACCCACACTTTGAGTGTGTGCTGAGATAACAGCAAGCAGTTGCAGTTAAAAGCATGGTGTTACTTCTCAACAGGGAACACATAAATTAGCTGTAAAATAGATGGTGATCCTTATAGGAGTTGCTTAGATGGCCATGACTGTCCCCAGTGGGGTTTATAGAGTTTAATAATCAGGGCAGCAAAATATATGCCTGCGGGAGCAGACAGCCCAGTTGTGGTAGCATCTGTCAACTGCAGGAATTTCATTTACAGCCCGGAAGAGCTGCACTGGGACACCTCTTACCAGTGAATTGCTGAAGCAAAGGTGCTAATAGCTCATTATACTGCAAACAGGTGGTTCAGGCTCTTGCTGTTGCAGCTGGAGAGCCTGCAGAAATGTGATGATTCACTAGGCAGGCACTGCTGGCCACTCCAGAGTCTTTGTGGGTTCTGCATGTATCTAAGCAAAATGCTGTTTGTGATGTTTGTCCAGGAGCTAGGGCTGTGCACTGTGTTTTCATGCTGCGTTTGGGCTGAGTCTTTGAATTTTCATCGGGAAATATTAGCATGCTGTAATATCCTGAGAATGAAGCAATTACCTTAATAGATGCTTCTGTCTTATTGTGTGGTCTAGAGTGTGCTACTTGCCATCCCTTTCACAGCGTTGCCTTCTGTAAAATGAAATATTTACCACCAGACTCTTGCAGAGTGTTCAAAATTGTGGAAAAGTATTATACTGCATATTAATGCAGCATAATAATGATAGTATTCTAGTATTCAGAGATTAGAGGCTGACTTAGTTTGTGTGGAAGGAAAAAGAAGAGTTATTTCATTATCTTCATTTAATCTTGCAAATGGGAAATCTGTGTGGTTTAACATTCATCTCCCTACCTCTGGCTTTTTGTTTAACTTGGGTCCAAATGGGCTGATTCTAGACCTTTGATTGGTGATAGTTCATTTGCCTGATAACTGGGTTCTTACGGCCCTTCTCCTCCTCTCTGGCACCATGCAGTACTTTGAGCTTCAGGCCCAATAAAGAAATATGAAGTTTTCTGCTACTGAAATCAAAGCAAACGTTAAATCAGGATGTGCCCAGTAACTATTTAACTTGATTAGCATTTTGACTGTATTGGAAACCTGAAAAGTGCTTGACAGATGCAATACAAAGCTTTGCAGTGGCAGCAAAAGATATTACTTGTTTAATGTCAGCACTAAATAATGTAATGCTGTTGTCAAATGTAAGTTTTCATTGCTGTTTTCAGTGCAGCTTGATTTCTGGAAAATTAACCCATATCATTTTCAAAAATTGTTTCAGCTTTTCCTTGAAAAAGTAATCTTTAGACAGAGTATTCTGAAGAAGAAAGGCTCCTTCTCTCCAGACACCAAGTTTTGAAATTCTTAGATTTTGTTTATTAAGGTCAACAGGGAGGGAATAAATCTCAGGCTTTCAAATTTTAGGTTATAATTTTGAAAATCTTGTGATCTGAGACTGTTTCATAGGAAAGAACTGCAACTCTTGCTTTGCATCATTAATGAAGTATCAGACTTCTCATATAAATAATATCCTGTCTTAATTAGAAAATGTTTAATCAAATATTTAAATCAGAGCAAAAACAAGTGTAGGTAAAATAACATCCTGATTTAATCAGAAAGCAGTTAAGAGTCACGGTAGGTCTGAAAGGTGAGGGAAGTATTGGAAAGTATAAATGGACTCCTTAGGAACATCAGCTCCTTGAGAGTAGCTGTACAAAAAGAGATTCATAGAATGGTTTGGGTTGGAAGGAACCATAAAGACCATCCAGTTCCAACCCCCTCCCATGGGCAGAGACACCTTCCACTATCCCAGGTTGATTCAAGCCCTATCCAGCCTGGTCTTGAACACTTCCAGGGATGGGGCCTGGCCAGCTTCTCTGGGCAACCTGTGCCAGGGCCTCACCACCCTCACAGAGAAGAATTTCTTCCCAATACTTTCCCTGCTGTTCTCACTGCCAAAAGCCTCTGCCTTTATATGGACACATCAAGTACCTACAATTGATTTTGTTTGAAATTAAACCCTAACACTGTCTCCTGGGGTGGCAGCTTTCCTTAAATATGTTTGTGTCAGTTGTTTGCATACATACATTACAAATATTTCTTCAGCGTATTTTATGCTGACATAATTTCATGGCTTTCTTTCAAAGTACAAGTGAGTATTAGCCTACTAAATTGCATTACTGCTTGGGAATTCCCTTTGGTAGTTTTTCTTAGTCATTAAAAATACCACAGTAGTCTAAAGCTGCATTTTGCTTAAAAACAGCCTTTACTCTCTAAAGTGGAGCACAGGATCCTCAGCTGTAATGTGGCCACATCAGGTTCTGCAGACAGAAGGAAAATTTCAGTTTCTTTTATCTAAGACACTTTCAAGGTGAGGCCATGATTTGTGTGGCTATAAATCTCAGCAGTGAGGTTCTTGTCAGCTTTTCTTTGATGCATCATCAAAACATGTTGGTGATGAGACACCCAAAGCCAGTTTGCTGCTGGACTCAATGTGTGGCTCCATGATTTCTGAAAATGACACTGAAAGAGGGTTAGGCCAGGAAAGGTAAGACTGAGTGGCAAAGTCAAATCCCCAAGGAGTCAGGAAATGGAGAAATTAAGACTTCTTCTATGACTTTGAATCTTGATGGACATCAAAGCTTTTCATAGGCCCCAGTTAATGGCCTGGTTCAAAATACTGATGTGGGACCTGCCATGGCTTCAAGTTAATTCTTATTATTTTACATGTGAACACATTTTGTTTGAGGTCTCCTTACTTTTCTTTCATTATCTTAAATGTGGAATTTATGGAGAAAACAACATTTATGTGAAGCTGACAGGACTCCTGGGCTTCCTTTCCTGAGACTGGTTGTGTGTGTGTGTGGGGAAGCACCTTAGAGAGGTTTGGAGATGCTTGACAGCCATCCTGCTTTATTCCCACTCCTGCCATTGCTGAGACCTTGTGACCAGCGTACTTTTCCCTTCTGGAATGGACATGCTACAGATGTAGTCCTTAAGGGAGCCTTGGATAATGAAGCTTCCTACAGCTTTTTGCTTCCCTGTGTATACATGAACAATTGTTCTATCTATTTGTTCTGTGAAAGCACTTTGTGCCTCTGTTATTTGTTCTTATCCCTCCCAAAGTTTTCTTGACAAACTCCCTTCTGCCTTAGCTTCTGGAAAAGAGAGGAGGAGGAAAGCAAGCAGACTGAGGATTCC
>NW_008246063.1:3612546-3625655 GCF_000691975.1 Corvus brachyrhynchos
ACTTGCATGGCAACAGCGATCTCCTTCCAGTTCAGTATTTTTCAATTTTGTGGCTGTGTGAATCAATTTATCTGCAGCATGCTGTCAACTTATTATTAAGGAAGTGAAAATGAGTGCTAGATAATCACTTAGAACAGCTTGGAGCAGCCTTGGTAGTCACAGAAATAAAATTATGGAAGACATTTTCTCAATACGGTGCCTTGAGATGCACTAATGGGCCAATTGGCCACACAATGAAGTTGCTTGCAATCAGTGCTAGGATATTCTTCTCCAATTCTGAATGAAGACTTCTGTGAATTTGAGAGAATTTCAGGAGAATATGTTGCTTTACATCTCTGATCAGCTTAGGGTTCGATGTTTGGCCACACATTTGAAGCAAAAAGTGCAAACCCAAGCACCACTGCGGCCAAAAGGGGATCCAAGGCTCTCAACAACCTTTTCAATTTTAAAACTCCTGGAGGAAAATAGCTCCTTACTTTATACCTTAAATAGTTATGGTCTTCATCTATGTCTACAAGGAAGATAAACATAACAAAGGATGCAACATAGGCACTACAAAGACATAAACAACAGCTGAAGGAAGACTATTAATTTTGGAGATTCATGTAGGAAAATGTTTTAGAGCTGCTGTTACCAGAACATTACCATTCTTGGTTCAAAAACATGTATTTTTAGGGGGTGCCAGAACATTTCCCACTTATCCCAAGATAGTACATTAAAATTCATTTTGTAACTATCATTATCTCTGGAAAAAAATTATTTGAAATGCTGTGGTTTAGGAATGGAAACTTGGTGGATCTCTACAAAATCTCTTGTAGGGACGTTGACTATTCACATTCAGGTGATTCAGACCTTTTGTAAATAAGTAGGAGAACCTGGAAGGCAGATTAATGGGAATGACACAGCAGAGGAAAATCAGCCTTTGGCAGCATATAGAAAGCAACCAGAAAAAAAGTCAATGTTTTCTACAACGTGAAGTTATGCAGTGTGTGGATTCTGTTCTTCCTTTAAAATATAATGGTAATTGTAATAAAGAGTCTCTGACCAACCTGGTCTAGCGGAAGGTGTCCCTGTCCAGGGAAGAATGGTTGGAACAGGATGATCTGTGAGGTCCCTTCCAACCCAAACCATTCTGTGATCTGTAATATTAATGGTAGAGAGAAATTGTTCATCGTGTTGGTAGTTCACCAGAAATTGATGGAAAACCTCTGAAGAGGTATCAATGACAATAAGTGTAATATCTTCAATGATTGGGTAATGAGAAATAAGAGGAACTTGAAGTAAAACTGAAAACAGCAAAAACTTGTAAGGAATATATTAGTTTTGCTTTAAAAGGGTCTTATTACCAGAAGGAAAATGTGTATTATCCTCTTTTTCCCTATTTTTATGTAGATAAAGAAGGATGTTTTACATTTAAATTCTAGAAATTCGGAATTGTTCCATGTTCTGACACTCCAGGAGCTTGTTCAGCCAGTGTCAATGATGCATCATCATAAATGGGGATACAGAGGTGCCCTCTGACTTTATCAGTGGCTTGTACCAATGTCTTCAGGAGAACACCCCACTGAGACTGGTGCAGACATCCTATGTTTGGATCAGCATCTTTTCTGATCAATTAAAAATACTGTACTGTAAATGCAGTATAAAATGTGTGTCTCTGCTAGTATGTACTGAGAGCATGTGGGATATTGTGCAGAGCTTATGCTGTGACAATCAGTTAAAAAATCTGTGAACTCTTCAGATTGAAGCCAGTTCATCAGTTTGGTTAAGGCTTCTTTACTAGCTTAAACTCCATGTGTTTTTTCCTGTTTTGTTCATGTTTGATGCTACAGAGAGCTTTAGAAAACAGCTTTGCAAACCAAAACCAAAGCATAACATTAGAAAGAATAAAACAACTGTTAAGATTATTGAGGATATCAGACAAACAACCTGGCAGGGAATGTTTGCTGATATATAGGAAATAACCAAAAAGAGTTCCAAAATGCTGCTAAGATAAATCCAATTTTGGGGTTTTTTTTACTAGGAGAGGTTGAAAGTACAACAGGCATATGATTCAAAAGTGATGGACATGAAGCTCTCTAATACCTTCATGGCTGGAATGTAGCATATGAGATTAAATTTCGGTGGTGAAGAGCAGATAAAAAAAATGTTTAACTGTCTCTGCATGTTGATATCTGGTTGCAGAGGCTATCCTTCAGCACCTGATAAAAAGCAGGTTGGTTATAATATAGTGATGGTTTGGAAAACTTAATTTTTTCTGTTTCCTCTGGGTGAGTCACAGTAACTGAGACTATGCTTGGTTTGCTTTAAGTATTAAATACTTAGAAATAATTAATACTTCGTAATGCTTGTAGCTTGCATTACACTGAGCTGAGTAAATTGATTTATAGTTTAGAGAATTTTGGTACAAAGTTGTATGAAATCAAAAGTTCTTTTTAACCCCCGGTAGGGTCTTGTTTCTGCTGTGTTAACTATGCCGGACTAGTTTGGAAGTTCAATTCCTGGACTCCTTTCAGCTAATTTTTCTTTTGACAGTTTCAGGATTTTATGTGCATCTTTAGGAATTAATGAACATGCCTTGGCTGTATTCGAGATGTTGTTTAGAACAGTGAATGAAAATGTGCTGAAACTGAAGTGCCCTTAAATTATTTATTATTCCATAGTGGTTTAAATAAACCTGTGTATTTAGCTTGTACTTTAACATTGTTTTGAATACAAGTCCTTTCCTGAATTTTTTATTTTGATTTGACTTTTTACGGTGTGGTTATGTCTGAGCACCCCCTGTTTGATTTTTTTTGGCTGACAGCACTCTCCTAAATTAGGGAGGAACTTTTATCTCTGCTGTGCAGCTGAGAAGCAAGGGGAGAGAATTCGTGGCATGCCTCAAGGTGTGCAAGAGCACTGTGGCAGAGCAGGGAAAGAAGCTTGGGTCCCCCAAGTCCATGACTACAGCAATGTGATGAAATCTTGCAGCTATGAACTGCCTTCTTGATTTGTTTCTTTTCATGCAGCCTTTCATTCCCACTTGGACTGAGGAATGAGAACTCATTTTAGGTATGAACATTTCCTCTGACTCTGATTAGGGCCAGAGAGGAAGTGTTCAGCGAGTATGAACAATTGTAGCCAGCACTTGCAACTACTTCTTGTCTCAATGCTGGAAAGAAAAAATGAGCCAGGGCTGACTACTATTGCCTTTTATTAAGCTTTATAATCCCCATTGAACTCAATGTCTGAGTTCCCTGGGCTAGCATTTGTTATCCCAACTCTGGGCTAAACCATCCTTCTTCTCCAATTACAGGCCTTGGCATCAATGTTTTTTTATAAATCATCTTCTTCAAAAGTTTTTTTTCCCCATGGATAAGATTGGGATATTGAATGACTACCTCTCTGTAAGCTAATCTAATAATGCAATGATTTTCAGACTCTTAGGTCCAAAACGAGAGAAAAGCCTCTTTAGACTTCCTGCTTAATAAGATTTACAGTGTTTTTTATTATCCACAAACTTAGTTTCATTCCTAGCTTGCAGTATGTTCACTTCACAGTTAGGCTTCTTAAATTAATGTCTGGTTCTTTTTCCAGCAGTTTTTCATCTCTTTTAATTGGCCACTCTTGTCACATTTTGCTCCTCCACTCCAGCACCAGCTGGCCAGTGCTGCCAGAGCTCATCTGTTAACCTCCACTGATCCCCACCTTTCTCTCCTTCAGCCCTTCCCTTTCCATCCCACCAGCTCTGCTCTCTGCTGGCAGTACAAAACTTCCAGGGTTCATCCTACTCCTTTTCACGTACACAGATACCTGAGAAAGAAATGGCTTATTTCATTCAGTTTACCTTGTTTAGGTGAAAACACCTTAAAAAAGGTGAGCAAGGTCCAGCAGTGTCTGCTTTCAAATAAATCTCTGATCTTTTTAGATGATGCAACTTTTAGGATGTCAAATGTTGAAATTATAGCTTTAAGAGCAACATTGAATTTTGTAATATTCATCCTCTGTGTCCTGTGAGATTTATGTACATAAAAAATATCACGTATGTAAACTTAATTTTCAATTAGATTCTTAAAATGGCATAACTTGCTGACACACAGTTTTACTATGTAACTTCTCATATGTAAAACCATATTTTTTTAAACCAGATCCTAATTATATCAATAATGGCCAACACACACCTACACCCCTTTTCTTCATGTAGGTGGTTGTTTGTGCTTTCTAGCAGCAAGACTGTGGTCTGTTTATTCTATTTTTTGTATTTCCTCCTTTTTTAAAATAATGCTGTAGACTTTACTCCTGTTTATCTTACCTTACACTGACTTAACTGCTTTGACTTCAAGAGAGTTAACCATAATTTTCATCTACGTAGGAGGTAGATTGTGCACATTTAGCTAATTCTCTAGGTGTCTGGGCTCAAAATGTAGTGTAATGGATCTTAGTCACTGCTGTGTTTTCATGCAAACTGTTAAAACAACACTTTATTTGCAGAATTTCTCAAAGCAATGGAAAATAAAGACATTCAAGAGTGTGCTTTTGGCTCCAGAGATGCAAATCTAAAATGTGCTGATTTCACAGTGAATAGTCCTGGAAGGAAGGAAGGACACTCCAATGGTCAACAAACATTTCTAGATATGATTCCTTGCTAAGTATTTTCTTAATATTTTTATGCAGCCTTTTCTAGTTTTATTCTCCATGTGGAGCTGAGGTGGGTTAAGTACGATCCCTGCAAGTGCAGTTGGGAAGCACCGGAGTGTCAGTAATAGGAAAGATAAACCAGAGCACTTTGTCACTCTCTGGTTTTAATACCAGAAACATAAAACAAGCCTGTAAGTAGTGCAAAATGTTTAGACAGGAGGATGTAAACATAAACTGGTGATGAGACAGCTGGGGGCTGATGGGTTAGGTTCAGAGGGAAGGTGCAAAAAGTTATAGAAGGACATCAGAGCAGGAAAAAAGCAATTCAGGAGGCTTCTGGAGTACATTGATGCCAGCTTCCAGACATAGGTGATTGAGGAGCTGGTGGGTGGGCATGATCTGCCTGGACCTGACCCTCTAAACAAAGAAGAACTGGTCAGGGGTGTGAAAGTCAAGGGAAGCCTTGGCTGCAGTGACCATGGGATGGTGGAGTTCAGGATCCTGCGGAGATGAGAAAAATAGTAGTTTCACTGCCCTGGATTTCAGGAGATCAGTTTTTGACACAGTTTCCCATAACATCCACACAGACAAACTGGACTACAGAACTGGGCAGTGAGGTGGATATAGGGTTGTAGGGTGGATGTGGGACATAGGGTCTGACAGTCTCAGAAAGCTTCAGAAAGCCTAATGGCCCTTTCTTTCCCATGTGTGTTCTTGGGTACTGCTCACTGTCCAAGAAGAAATTTGGAGAAAGTTTTCTATGTTAACTATTTCATCCCTGCCCACTGCTGAGTTGCTCCCAGAAATCTTCAAAGTTGCATGGGAAACTATAACTTCACATAATATGATTATATTTGGAGAAAGAAAATGAAGGAAACAGCTGTTAGTGAAACTTCTTGGTCCACAGACCAGCCTGCACTGAGACCCACTGGGTGTGGTTATTTAAATGTCATGAGCCAGTATTGGAAGCACAACACAGAAATGGAGTAAGAGGCTGCACCTTAAGCTCCACTTAGCAGGGACAGCAGCAATGCCTTCAAAGCCATACTCTACTCACAGGAGCTGCAGACTGGTTTTGGCTTCTGCCTCCTGCATGATACAAAGATTAAGATGCTGCTTTAGACTTCTGAGGGATGACATCTTCGTGTTGTAGCACCAGTTCAGACATTCCCATCCCTGCTTCCACATCACCTCTGTCTTCAGACTGCTCTGCCTGGCTTCCTTTAGCTCCCATTTGTTTTCTGATGCTGCCTTCTTTCTTAGTTGGTAATGAATATTTTTATGCTCTTCTATTTGTTGTGGGGACATCTGGATGAGGCCCTTGCCATTCCATTCTTACACTGCCATACGAGCAAACCATCCATCATTCCCTGTTTCCAGGTTTTGTCTCTGCTCCACAGTCATTGTTGAATTGAGATAGCTTTCTGGGGAAACCAGGCTGCCAAATGAGTAAATATGTGAGAGGGTGAGCAGTCAGTCAGTTTTATGAAAAGGTCTGAGTCCAAGAAGATGGAAAAATTCCTAGTTCTTGCAGAACTCTGACTGGATCTCTCCTCCCTTTTACATTCAAAACAGGCTAATGTGGACTTGATGTCTCATTTTAAAGCATTATATTTAAGAAGATCTTTGGAAATGATCTCCTTTTCTGCAGAGAACTCTTTGTTAATGGCTATTTTGACCCAATAAAATTAGATCCCTGTCAGACACTCCCTGCTTTTCCAAAAACAACTCAGATATCATCCATTTTATATCTGTGATATCTAGAAAAGCTATAATTTGTATTCGTGTTTTAGGCTTATTGCTTTGTTTGTCTTCTCTGTCTTCATGGACATCTTTAGGAGTGTGTGTTATCCCAGACTCCTGCCCTCCCCCACTGCTCATCTCCAGAAGGTGACTAGGGAGCAGGAACATATTCTAAACCATGAGGGAATGAATCTCTGTCTCAGGGTAGGGGCTTGTTCTCCATATTCCCTGATTTAACAACCTGCTCTTGTCATTCCCTGCTTGGGTCCCTTCAGTAATTGCTTGACCTGCAGTTATTTGCATTCACCCTTCATATCCTTCACTCCTGATCCTCCCACCCAGACATTCCAGCTTTGCCCTTCTCAGCTGCTGAGTGACCTTTTAAAAAAACTCTTTCCCCAGTTTTGACAAGAGACTTTCTTATATCCCATTTTAAGCCCCAGCTTATTGCTGTTGTTCCCTTCTTTCCCACTAACCACTGCAAATGGATCTCCTTGACTCCATGGGATTTATAAACATCTTCAGTAAGAAGGTGCCATTCAGTCTGATCTCTTCCTTATTCTGGGAGCTTATCTGGTCCCCCTTGCTAATACATTGTGCTCAGCAGCTTGGGTTTGGTTGTAGAAAGGCCCTGGTCTTCATATGAAGAGGTAAGGATAGGATTAATCTTCCTGTTCCCTGCCTAATTTCAACTTCTGCTCCAGATTCCAGCCCTTACTTTTAGTAACAGGTCTCTCCACTAGAGAGAAAATAAAGAGAGTCCTTTATTGCTCTTAATTTTCTCTCTCTACAGATATTTACACACAAATCAAGTATTTTTTTTCAATCCTTCTGATAAGCTAAACAGATTAGGCTTTTAAAGTCTGTTACTGAAAAATATTTTCTCCAACCTTCAGTTATTTTTTCCCCCCTCTTTTCTGCCTCCCTACTGTCCTGCATTCTATTCTGACATCAGAACAGCATTGTGGTTATGGGTTTAATATTACCAATGGCAAATACAAAATTAAATTATTTCTTTCTTCTTGTTGCCTGTTTATGCATTTTTAGAATTTTTTTTTAATGCAATGTGGTATTGGGAGGAAGAGTTACCTATTTAATAAAATGGTTTGGATTGGATGGGACTTTAAGGATCATCTCATTCCACCCCTCTGCCATGGGCTGGGACACTTCCACTAGACCAGGTTGCTCCAAACTCTGTCTAGCCTGGCCTTGAACACTTGCAGGGATGGGGCAATATACATCATCCTTTAATGTAAAAGATTACTACACCTAATACTTATAAGAAACTCTATGAATTCTTCTCTTTTAGGGAGGCAGATTAGGAAGGCTGCCATATAACTCCATGACTTTTGGTGAATTTAACCTCCCTGATCTGCTGTTGCTGTAATATTTTATTTTCCATACTTAAAATGCATTCTTATCCATGTAAAATATCAAGGGTTCACTTTAACGTGGAAAGATGAGCTCTGCAAATGCTGGCTCATGTGGAGAGGATCAGTTATGAACTTCTTGTTAGAAAAGATTAAAAGCAAATCTTGTCCCTTCTTGGCTGTGTCACACACTGGCACAAAGTCACCTCCTGAATGAGAAGCCTGTTCCATAGTCTTGGTCTCCTAAGGCAACAGCCTTGCATGTAAGGGTTTCAGTGGTGCAGTGCTTTTTAACGTGATGCTGGTGATAATTTGAAAGAAACTAACCTGCAAAGTATTTCATAGCCCTAAAAAGAATCTTAGAGTCAAAATCAATTATTTCAGTTCTGTTTTCTACTATTAATACAAAAAAAAAATCTAACTAAAATGGAAACACAGGAAGTAATGGGCAATGGCTTGGCAGTGGTCTGTTAAGAGTGTTGAGAACATAGTGCTGAATGCTCCTTCCCAAGGAATGACATAAGGAAATCAGAGAAAAGCAGTTTCTTGCAGTCTTGAAGAGGGGATATCCTTCCTGACTTGGGTCACTCAGTGCATCCTTGGACACCTCCAGGATTTGTGTTACCCAGAAGATGCGCTTAAACAGACTTTTGACTCCAGTGCATGTGAGTAGAACGGGGGCATTTCCATGTAATAATTGAGGTTCTGTGCTGTGTTTGCTTCTTATGATCCTGATACAAATAGGACTAGGTTCCTTTAATGAGAACCTGTACAAAAGCTGGAAAAATCTTACATAGAAACTTGGAACAATCCCTGCAATACACTGAAAAACATTTTTAGAGCCTGACCACAGCTCTCTGCCAGTGAAAAGAGAAGATAGTCTTTCACACACTTGTGGCTGATACTTGGGGGAGGCAAAGGTTCACCAGTTCTAGCAAGGATGACAGAATTGAAGCTTGACTTGTGGAGCTGTTATGTGTGAAACCACAAAGTTCAGTATTTCAATGGCCCCTCTCAGATCTGCACAACTTTATAAGGCATCATTTAACCATGAGCTACAGCAGCAGTGTCTCATGAACCTGCCCTGCCTTTTGTATTTGTTTTTTTGATTAATGTGACTTCTCATAAAGAAGTAATTTTTGGTAATCCAGATGGATGGTGGATCTCAATATCATTACTGTCCCAAGTAGTGACTTTGGGATTTTGAGAAGGTGATTTTCCTTCTTGGCACATCAAAATAGCACTTAACTTTTCTTGTATTAAATTGAGTTACTGGAATAACCAATTAGTCTGGTTATCCAGAATCATAAGCCATTTTGGGAGTGAGAATAGACTTGGGTGTTACTTCACAGAAAAAGAATAGATGCTGTGAGAAATTCATAGTTAACTATGAACTATTTCCTACATAGGACCTCACTGGGACTGATTTAAACTTTCCTAGGTGCAGCTAAATGCATATCAGAGTAGAAACAGAGACTCAGAGTTGCTCTCCCACTTTCCTCTTAGTTTCCTAACTTCTGTTTTACCAGGAGGAAAGGAAAAGTAGATTACTTGCTGTATAAATTCTCTGTCAAAATTTCTATGAATTAGGGCTAAAAGTGAATAATGAATCTTTCTCCAGCTTTCCCCTCTCCTGTCTCATACATATACATTCACACTCAGAAATAGCATACTCTTTATGCAAAGGTTCCTCTCTTTTCAAATAAAACCAATACATTTTTTTAACATATCATCCGCTGTGGATAACTTGATTACCTCATGCGCCTAAATTCAGCTGTTAATTATTTATTTGGAAGTGTTGGGTGGGCTGCACAATTACCCTTGACATATTAAATAAATAGTTTTTTACGGTAATTGGGGGTTGATGCCATGCTGCTTAGAATAGGCTCCAGTATTTTGTTCCTGTCTTGGAGCTAACTGCAGTTTTTAATTTCGTGAAACACTTTAGGAGACCATAAGAAAAAATAATCACATTACAAGTGAGAAGTGTTGAGTAAGTTTTTTTTACAAAAACCACACCAGTTATAAATTTAGCCCTTAATTGATGGCATTATGAAGGGCTGAGATGGAAAACAAGCAGTGGGAAACCCAATAATCTGTAATGTCAGGAGCCTGCATGGTCTGCTTGCCAGGCTGTGCACGGGCTCTTGAAGAGGTAGAAACTTCCAGTGGCAAGACAAAATAACCTTCCAATACTCTGTGCCCGAGGTGGAAAGGTGTCCAGCTGAGGAAACAAGAAATAGGCAATGCCCTTTCCGTTCTAATTCACTTTTGTAGTCTCAGCCAAAAGGTTTTCCTGTGCTGCTGCTTCCAAAGAAGCAGGGAAGGGCATTGTTTTTCCAGGTTTTCTTCCTGCCAGGCTGCACTCTATGTTTTATCCTGTCTGTTGTTTGCATTCGGCTCTAGGCACACAACTGGGGCTTCTCACATCCTAGTCTGCTAGATGGAGAGAAAGCCCCGTATATGGCTGCTCTGGGCTGTGCACGGAAGAAGATCTGGCTCTGCAATATCTTCTGACTGACTGGAAGATGTCCAAGCTGAAAGAATCCTTCTCACCTCACTCTGGGTGTCTGGTCAGAACAAGGGAGCAGCAGGATTTGGGTTTGTGCAGCAAATCTACCCATCCAGGAGCTCATTTGGAATTCCTTATGCTGATCCTCTCCTTCCATTTCCATGCTGGGAGTCTCTACCCTGAAGGATGCACAAGGAGGATAAAAAGGGCACTTTGAGAGCTTTACTGTATCAGGCTTTTGTACCTCCAGTAGAGTAAGACATTATTGATATATTTTTGTTGACATGTTTCTCAGGGAGCTTCAGCTCTCCTGTTCTTCCCATTTTCCCTGGGTTCCATGAACTTCAGAAGCTGCTTCCTTTAAGTTTAGGTTTGAATCTGTAACAGGATAATTGTCCATTGTGGTGGGCCCTTTCTGTAGCATGTTTGGGTCCAAGTTTCAGGCATATGGTCCTGGATTACTCACCTTTTTGAAGAACAGTTTTGTCTTTGGAAGTTCTCCAAACTCTCCATCTCCAGGGAGCTTCTGGTTGTTCTTTGTGGACATTACTTGGGCAATTGGCCTCAAGCTTCTGAAAAATACTGAGATCTAGTTAAAAGTCCCAGAACAATCCTTTTTATACTGAAAGTCTTTAAGTTGTAGAGAGTTGATGATATTTCTGCTCTTTTCTGCTTGTAGGAATATGCCTTTCAAAGGCAGCCTTGAGGGAAACGGTGCTCTCTGCTCCCCAGTGCTGGAGGTTTGATGGGTGCACATTTCCAAATGATGGACTTTGTGCAAGGAGATCTGTGTCTCAGCACGCTCAGAGACCTGCTCATTACCATCCCTCAGTAGCTGACATTAAAGAAGCATTTTTAGCACTTCCTCTCCTTACTAATCAGAATTCTGTTTCATTTTGCAAAATATGTAGTAATTTCTCTGTACAGCTAAAGCATCTGACCTTGCTATCTTTAAATCCAGTATAACTGTATTCTGAGAGGCTGAGAGACAGACTTTTTTCCTGATACATCTACAATTCATCTGCACTGCTATCTGTTAAACTTCTTCATCGGGTCCTTCTTAAGAAACAGTAGCCGCAAGCATATTTTATAAAGAGCAGCTAGATTTTGGGGTGGTGTTTTGTGGATGGGTAAGGGGAACTGCATGATAGGATATCTAATGTAATATAAAATAGAGGAACTATATAAATTCTTATTGAAGGATAAATTAACTTCTTGAATTTCCAGAAGGCTTACAGTTTTGTTTTTTTTCATTGTCCTGAAGAGATGAGAAGTTTTGGAGGAGAAGATATGGAAATGTGAGGGATGGGGGGAACTGTGATAGTCTTTGCTGCTTCTTCTACCCTTTTGCAGGGATAGTGTCTGACCTGGAAGGATTCCTGTTCCTGTAAGTCCCTGCTGCACCAGTGATTTGTGACAGCAATTCTGTTGCTTAGTCAGTGGAGGGAACAAGAAGAATCTACTTTTTTTTTTTTCTCTTTAAAACTTCCCAGTCAATTATTGTGACTTCTTACATTGAGTTGTCTCTCATTCTCTGCTCCCTTCACATACTAAACTGCCCTTTTCAAGGGGATGAACTTCTTTTGAGAGAAACTTGTGAACTGACTGACAGAATGTTGTTGTCTAATACTGAAGGAGATAAGGCTTTTTTGCCTTTATCTTTCCTTTAGGCATCTGTATAAATTCAGACAGTGGTGTTCGATGTCATGATTGGTTGAATTTTAATAGAAGTTTAATTGAATTTTAGTAAGACTTCTGTAGTGGCAAATAAAGACAATTACATAGTTCAGGAAGCTAAAGTCATCTCTCCATTCACCCAGGGGATGAACTAACTTCTGCCCAGTGCTCTGGGAATTTGTTCCCTTCCTAAATAAATCTATTATGTACTTACTTGTTTCTCTCTTTGAATACTCTCCTGTCTCTATTTGAACTTTGTGAAAACACATAGAAAAGTGTCTACCTTACAAACTTTACTTGTGTGTAGTCCTAAGCCAGCAGCAATTATGGGCTATAGTGCAATAATAATATAGTGTGAGTCTTAGAGAACATATTTTGGTGGGGTTTTTTTTGGTGTTGATGTTATTGTAGAGGTCCCAGACTTACTGCAGTAGAAATGGCATGCAGAGAAGATACAGTGAATTTATCATCTAAACACCAAAAAAGAGACTCCAGCTGTTGACAGTAAAGAGAACAGGGAGATGACAAAGATGAGCATAATCTGCTCTTTCTTCTGAGTACACGTGGCCTGGCACGGGCACTTGGGTGAGACATCCATGAAACTACTGCTGTGAACAGGGACAGCTGTCACAGGAAAGACTGTTGCAAGACTGTTTAGTTTGAATGCAAGGAGGAATGGGAATATGAATGAATTCCATGAAAAGATGATATAATCTGTCTCCAGTGTCTCACATGTATTATCTTTCCACTTTTCTGTAAACACTTGAGAATGGATTTTCCAATGAGCAAATGAAAACCCTGCTGTGACATCTTGTGCTCCTGACAAACTCCTGTCTCCCTGTGTGATGATTTGGTGCTGTCACTGAGGGGATAAGTCTGGATTGTGTGGACTTTATGGCATAAACACAGGTGTTGCAATCCGGTTTAAACCCAGAAAAGCAAAGAAAGCTAAGTCTCTGTGCATAAGCCAGAAAGAACTTAGAAGGTTCAAAATATTCCCAGAAACAAGATTAAAACCAAACGAGATTAAATGTCAATGCCAAAAAATTGATGTATTTTATTTAATAGTAAAGAGGCAAAGAGAACGGAAGAGAAAAGAAATAAAGAAATGGAAAAAGAAGTGTGCGTGGGGGGGTGGGGGGACAGGGAGAGGTGACAGGGGTTAGGTGGAAGCAGATCACCCATCC